>NC_057807.1:343632204-343649839 GCF_018294505.1 Triticum aestivum | reverse complement strand
GGAATACGACTGGTCATCTGTCTCTGAATCCTCCTCTGAGGAGCTATTTGTAACCAGCAAGAAATCTACATCGACAGGTAGCACTGACTGCTCAGAAGACCTTGTTTTCACTCCAGATTTTCCCATGACCGACTCAAATGGCTGATGCACAGGAAGAGTAGATGAATGTATAAACACTATTGAAAAATGGAATACATTATGGAAAAAAATATGGCACGATACAATTCACATATACGATGACTGGCTAAACAGGATGGCATTGCATGATTCACGTATATGATGCCTGGCTAAAGAAGATGGCATTGCATAATTCCCATATACTCCCTTCGTTCCTAAATATTTGTCTTTTTAGAGATTTCAAATGGACTACCACATACGGATGTATATAGACATATTTTAGAGTGTAGATTCACTCATTTTGTTCCGTATGTAGTCACTTGTTGAAATCTCTAAAAAGACAAATATTTAGGAATGGTGGGAGTATGATATAGAAACCAAACATGTGGTATTCACACAAAGCAAATCTAAACTAAGCTGATGACATATAAGATGTATAATGTAAGCAATGCAAGGCACCATATGCATGATATGACCAACATCAGCATGCCAGGTTAGAGCAAACACCTCAGGTGGTAAACAGGCATGGTCGGCTTCTTCTGAATCTCCATCTGAACAGTTATCTTCCTCTGGAATACAATCTGGAAATGCAGGAGGGGGGGGGGGCACTTCGCCACCATGGAGCGGCGTCTGCACGACATTATATTCCCACGCAATGGTCTTATCTTTTTCTCTACATGTTCAGTACGATTGTGTACAATATCTGACATGCATAATAAAAAAATAGTTAGATTTTGTAAGGCCTAAGGGGTGCATGCAAAAATCAAGACTGATGGTAGCAAACGAGTGGATGGATCCAAAACTAATGATAGCAGGTAGATTATAGCTTCAGTTTAAAAAGATAGACAATGGATCATCTATTGTTTGTTGCCCACCCAACATGAACCACATAGAAGACCCCAGATGAACCAGATAGTAGACAGATACTATTTGTTGCTGGCTTGATATGAGATCCATGGGCAATTCAAAACTCAAGTTTGAACGATAAAGTAGCAGGTAATAATAACCGATGTATAACGTAAGCAAACACGAAAGACTGCGACCTCTCTTCCGGAATTGTGTAGTCCTCAGGTTCATCTGCTCAGTCGATGATGGTAATGCAGTTGGCATGGCTGCCGGCAACGGGGAAGATGATCTGAGGCGGCAAAGAAAGTCTGTAGGGGGGATCTCTGCTGCAGTGAATGCTTCTGTCGATGGTGCACCTCAGGTGGGGTGGATGACGGTACGGCAGGAGCACAACATAGCACACAGAGTTTTCTTTGACGCTTATTTGAAAATGAAGTAAATCTGTAAGGGCTCCTTAGAATTGGAGGATTCTATAAATGCAGTGACAGGAAAAACACAGGAATAGGATAGGAATGCACATGCAAAACAGAGCATTTGGAAACATAGGATTTCAGTCAACCTGGGTGTTTGGCTCACATGAATTGGAAGAACACAGAAATGGAGAAATGGTCAAATTAAAGTCAAACCACGTGAAAATAAAAAAAAATAAGAATCTTATTATGCTAGTAATGCAATTAGTTCTGTTCTTCGTGCAAATTAATTTGAAAAGGACGTCCAAGTGAATAAAATTCCTATGTTTTTTCTTTAAAAGAGACACCAAAGGAAAAAATCCTCTAGTTTTGCTTTGCTCCACTCCTTCTAACAGATTTGCACGAATAGTAGTTCCATAGCAAAGGATCCCTGAGGGATCGACATGAATGCAGAGTAACAAAGTGATGCAACGAGTGTACAACCTCTTTGGCATAGCCTTGTGGACCTCAGCATCATTGGGTTGGACGTGGAGGATGGTGATGATGCTGGTGTGACTATTAGAGGCGGGGAAGAAGATCCGAGGCCTCTGGAAACGGCACCGAGGGTACTGCTCCGCTGTGATGGACGGTTCCATCGTTGGAGCAGCTCTGCTAAGGTGTATGGCGACGAGGCTGAAGCACGACAAGACAGACAATGTTAATCTGAAGTGGGACCCTAATATCATCTGCAATAGATGATGTAAAATACATCACCAAAAAGTGGTAGATGTAAAACGCATCAGCCGCGCCACGGCCGCTCCGACAGATGTTGTAAGTACTGTTCACTCTGAACTTAACTGAAGAAAATGAACTTTACAGTCGAAACTAAATTTTATTGTCGAAACTGATTGAACTAGTAACAGAGCATTGGAATAGATGTTTAGGGCGTTCGAGCACTAGTAGCAGAGAAGCAGTGATCTAAATCAGCAGACCTCGAGCAGGGGACGCACTAGCAGAGAACAAGTCGTGCAGTAGCATCGCGACTGAGTGCTAAAGCAGTAACTCTTGTAGCTGCCGGAGGTCGTGCAGCAGCAGCAGCGCAAGCGAGAGCAAGAGCAGAGCAGCAGCACGAACGAAGGCAGGAGCAGTGCAGCAGCGCGACCGACAGCAAGAACAGAGCCGCAGCGCGAGCGAGAGCCGGAGCAGCTGCAGTTAGTGCCGTTGTGGAAGCAACGCCATGGATGATGTGGCCGGCGGCGGCGCCATCGATGGAGACCCGCCATGTCTGCTCGGTATCGAGCACCGGCAACCCCGTGAGATCGAATAAAAGATAAAATGCAGCGGTGAGTGCAGAACCTCCTTGGTTGCACCAAGTTGGCCTCGGCTTCATCGAAGGAATTGGTGAGGGTGATGCAGTTCCGGTAGGGCAGGTCAAGACGATGCTGTGGGGATTGAGGTGGCGCGATAGACGAGGCGAACATTGGGGTAGATCCTTGGAGGTGGAGGACGGGGTGACTGATCCGGCGGGACGACGAGATCGACAATGGATCCTCATCCGGTGAGGTGGATGAGGGACGGCGAGCTGTTGCGGTGGACGAGTAGTCGTGGAAGAGTCTCCGGCTGGGCGGCGGTCAGGAGGCCGACGGAGGAGCGTGGGGTTTCGCGGGTTTTGGCGGCCTCGTGTACGAATGGGGGGTGAAGGGGGAGGGGGAGCCAAGCTTAGGGACGTGCTTGTCCGAAATGTAGGGTAAGTTACCAGCGTACCCCCACCGGTTTTGACACCGTGACGTGGAGCTTCATTTCCGGCTGAGGGGTAGAAGGGGGATTTCACGTGTCTGGGCTGCGGGGCCGATTTCGGATGAGGAGGGAGTTCTCGCGTGCGTCCAAATTTCAGGATAACAAAGCGCGGTGCGGGTTGAAGAGGCGGGAGTTTCAAAGCAGGTGAGACAAAAGATACTCGAGCTTGAAAATTTCGGGATAACTAGGTGTGGATTCCTTGTTCGGCAGATCAAACTTAATGTGTAAAAAACAATTCATACAAGACACAAGAGAGTCATGTCCCCTTTTACTATATTGCTACAGATGCCATTGAAAAAACTACAAGAAAAATGTAAAAAAATCGGGAGAACTAGATTACCCTACACAGTACCAAATCGATTCACACTTCCCTCAACAAGAACAAAAAACAAATCAATTCCCACCAAAGAAAGTGTAATGTCCCTTTTTATATGATTACAGATGCCAGGATCTCAAATTTCAATTTTTGAATCCACGTTATGTTGAATTCAAATATATCATTAGGTGACCTTGCGGTTTATAATTGATGTAGTCGTACATTTTGATCTTCCATAATATATGAACATTTTACTCCACCATGTGAACATATATATTGTCGTCTACCATATGGACTAAATTTTAATCAATTTTCCTTATTTGAATATGATTGTTGTCAAGTTATACAATAATTTAAATATTATCTTGATAACAAAAAACATGCATATAGCAGTAATCATATTTCACTATGAACTACATATACCATACGCTCTCCAATTCAAATATTTGTATCCATTTTATGTTGAATTCAAATCATAGTACATTATTGGTCTAGGTAGCGAGATGTTTGGGATAATCTAAACCCTGTTTTCATATGTATAATTTTTGGCTGAATTGGGACAAGTTTTGGTATAAGCTTCTTGCAAAACTGGAGATTCTCTCAACAAGCCTCGTGGTTCCAAGAGGGAACGTGTCACCTTTGTGTGCGAAATGATGTACGCTGCCTCCCCCCTGATCTTCTTTACGGAGTCAACATAGAACTATATGAGTGCCTTGTTAAATTTTGGAATTATTTCGGGTTCATTTGGCCTTTTTATACATTAATTGAGTTTCTGGACTTTTAATGTGCATAATCTAAGTATGAATTGCATGCACATGCTCCGGTGCACCAAAGTGGGTTAAAAAATCACATGTGTGTCCTTGGTTGAATTTCTAGGTCCCATGGAAGAAGTGAGAATGAAATTCAAACATCTAGGCATCATGACTCGACCGAGAACATTGATAAACTTAGATTTTAAATTGATGTAAATCCAAAACTCGCCTGGAAATCATGAAACTTGGCATGGTGTCATGTCATGGCACTAACATGTTGTGGTAAAAAATTGGGCCGATTTGGAAGCTCGTGGTTCTAAGAGGGAACGTGCCACCTTTGAGTGTGAAACGATATACGCTGCCCCCCCCTTGAGTTTCTTAACAAAGGAAACATAGAACTAAATAGTGCCCTGTTAAATTTTGGAATTATTCTGGGTTTCTTTGTCGTTCTTTATACATTAATTGAGTTTCTGGTCATTTAATGTGCATAAGTAAAATTTGAACTACAAGCACATGCTCTCGTGCACCAAAGTTGGTTGAAAAATCACATTTGTGTCCTCGGGTGAATTTCTAGGTCCCATGCAAGAAATGAGAATAAAATTAAAACATCTGGGCATCGTGGCTCGGCCGAGAACATTGAGAAACTTGGTTTTAAAATTCTTATAAATCCAAAACACGTCTGAAAATCATGAAACTTCGCATGGGTGTCATGTCATGGTACTACCATGCTGTGGTAAAAAAATTGGCTGAATAGGAACAGATTTTGGTATAAGCTTCTTGCAAACCGAAGCTTCTCTCAAGAAGGCTCGTGGTTCTGAGAGGGAACGTGCCACCTTTGAGTGCGAAACGATATACGCTGTCCCCCTTGAGTTTATTTACAAAGGCAACATAGAACTACATGAGTGCCCTGTTAAATTTTGGAGTTATTCCAGCTTCGTTTGGCCTTATTTACACATTAATTGAGTTTTTGGTCATTTAATGTGCATAATTCAAATTTGAACTACAAGCACATGCTCCCGTGCACCAAAATTGGTTGAAAAATCACATTTGTGTCCTCGGGTGAATTTCTAGGTCCCATGCAAAAAATGAGAATAAAATTCAAACATCTGGGCATCGTGGCTCAGTCGAGAACATTGAGAAACTTGGTTTTAAAATCATGAAACTTGGCATGGTGTCATGTCATGGTAGTACTATGCCGTGGTAAAAAAAATTGGCCGAATAGGAACAAATTTTTGTATAAGCTTCTTGCAAATCGGAGCTTTTCTCAAGAAGGCTCGTGGTTCTGGGAGGGAACATGTCACCTTTGTGTGCATAATTCAAATTTGAAATACAAGCACATGTTCCAGTGCACCGAAGTTGGTTGAAAAATCACATGTGTGTCCTCGGGTAAATTTCTAGGTTCCATGCAAGAAATGGGAATGAAATTCAAAATTCTGGGCGTCGTGGCTGGGTTGGAAACATTGAGAAACTTAGTTTTTTAATTCCTGTAAATCCAAAACACGCATGAAAATAATGAAACTTGGCTTGGTGCCATGACATGGCACCAACATGCTGTGGTAATTTTGCAGTCCAATTTGCGAAGGCGCACACGTTAACAATCAACAAAGTCATTTTGGAACAAGTGATGTCACGTTACAATCGGAAACACAAGTATTATTGAAACCGTGGGCGTTCTACTTACTAGTACCATTTACGTGCTGCCACGCGTCCCCATTTTTTAGCTAGGAGGCGCCGTGCAGGGTAGCTATTTGAGTACGAGAGGCGTGCGATCAGACCCCTGCGCGTGCTTATCGGGAGGAGAGCCCTTTGACCTCCATCTGCCGTCCACCTCTCTCCCAAGGTCTACATTAATGACGCCCGAGCCTCTGTTTAATGGTGTGGCTATGTCTCACTCGACTGATATTTAAGAGAGAAAAAAGAAAATCTGAAAGCATGGATCTTGATGTAAGACCCGACGGACCTATATAGCATCTACTGCGACTTATAGCAAGATTGATGAATATAAAGGACGATTAATTGTCTTACATAATTAGAAAGATAATTAAAAAAGCCACATGTGTCTACGCCCGAAATACACAAGGGAAAAAGAAGAAGGAAGAAAAGGATCTGGCTCGCTGATCTCTACTTTCTTGATGCGTTGCTGCAGGCCGCGGGAACTAGTCTCCGCGGCGAGCGGCGATGAGCTCTTTCATGTCCTCAAGATGCAGCTTGAGAACATCCACAGATTCCTCCACCAGCCTTTGGCGCTCGTTGTGGAGCATGTCCTTCTCGTCCATAAGTTTCTTGACGATGACGCAGGTCCACTTCAACAAGGCACTGGTCTCCTCCTGCTGGTCTGCACTTCGGACAATCTTCTCCCTCAGCAGGTCGCGCTCGGCCCGGAGCCTCTCATTGCCCTCCCTTAGTTGTCGGATGACGCCGATAGACGGTTCAAACGAGGCTTTCATGTCGTCCTGCAACCTCGCCTAGCCGGAGATCTGATCCATCTGGCTATGGACGATCCCATGCATGTGTAACGCCCCGAGACCAACGCTCTAGAAGACTTCCAGCTATTCCGAGTTTTGCCGTGTGTTTTATTCGCTTGTTGCATTGCATCGTGTCATCATGCCATCATATCTTTAATTTTTAAAACTCAGCTAAATAAATTGTATGGATCTTCGATCCATTTAAATCGAGGGAACTCACATGGTGACTTCTCTTTATAACATATCCTCCAATATTAGGGAGCTATATTAAATATTTCTTTATTTTGGAAATCACCATAACCCACTTGCAAAATATCCCATGCCGTTGTTATCTCAATTCTTGGTCTCCAACCTTGCCATGTAATTATTTCATCATTTTCCGGAGCTCCACCAAAAATCCGAACATTTTTGGACCTTCCTTTTATCAAGTCCTAGTTCAAACCCATTTGAATTAAATTCAAATGAGTTTGAATTTAAATCTTTCAATCATGGCCTTTCTATTTTTCTTGGACCGAGCATATTTTTGCGAGTCCGGGAAAAATACCCTCCTGCTCAAGCTCCACCTCTAACCTCTTTTTCTTTTCTTTCTCATCTCTGTTTTTTTCTTTCTTCTTTTCTTTTAGCATTGAGAGAGAGCCCAGCCTAACCAACAAACCTAGCCGGCCCAGCCAGCCCACCTAACCCCCCTAACCCTAGCTCTAACCGATCCAGCCCCCACGCAGCTCTGCTCGATCCCTTCTCCTCCCCTCGTTCCTCCTCCAGCGCCGCAGCGCACACGCATCGCTCAAACCCTGCGCTCGATCCCATCTCCCTCGCTCTCTCCCTCGATGCCGCATCCAGCCAGGGAGAGAAGATCCTCCCGCGCAGCGCCGATCCCCATCTCTCCCCGAGCGCCTTCTCCCCTCGGCCTCCTCCTCGAGCGCCTCCTCCACCCCGCAACCATGCCCCGTCGCCCCTCCGGTCGCTTCGACCAGGAGCGCCACGCCCGACCTCCTCCTCGCCGCCCCTGGAGCCGCACCGCCTCGACCTCGCCGCCGGCAGCAGCAGTAGCTGCTGCATCCTCTCGCCGACGCCGCGACCTCGACCCTATCTCCTGCGCGAGACCCGCATCGCCGCCGCTCTGCTCCACGTGCCCGTCCTGGAGCTTGTCCGCCTCCCCAAGCCGCCACCCTTCACACCTCCATGCGGTTCCCCTCGCGGTACCTCTCCGAGAAGGAGCTCCACCTCCCCTGCTTTGCGCCAAGGCCGACGCAGGCCACTTCGTCCTTCGCCGCCCTGCTGCCGCTGCAGTCCAGCTGCGCCTCTGCTTCATGTCAGTGACCTTTCTGTCATCGTCCCCATCGACCCGAGCGCGTTCCACATGTGGCCTCGGCCTCGAGCTGTTGTCACGGCCTCTACCTTGAATGACTGAGACGTCCCCGAATGCATCCCAATCATGTAGACCCAAGACTGCCAAGTGTACCTCTACCGCTGTTGTGGGATTCGCCAAGTACCAGGATGACGATGACTCGTCAAGTTCGTCTACGTGCGTGTACAACTACCGTCGCCGAGACCGCAAGTACCACGACAACCCCGAAGGGATTCAAATCCGTCAAGTTCCTCTCTGAAACGTGAACGACTACTTCCACGATGTCCGGGAACCACTACTTCCACTACCATCGTGAGAACGACTACTTCCACTACGGCCCGTGTACCACTACTTCCTTCGTCGTACTCGACCCGCCCCAAAATGCACGCTTCGAAGGTATAACCCCGAGACGACCGCCCGTGTATGAATGTGTGTTGTATGAGTTGTACCATATGTTTGCACCGTGATCGAATCGTCCTTGCGATGCCCCTCTTTTGCCATGCCACCGTCCCGTGGGAACCCGATAGTCGGGATCACCCCACCATCTTGCATGTTGCGCTCATCCACACGCCTCCTTTTGCACCGGTATCTCCGTGAGCTACCGGAACCGATATGTTGCCGTGGCATCATTTTCAGATATGTTGTCGTGGCACCAGTTCTGTTTCGCCGCCGTGGCACCCTTTTCATTCCGCCATGGCGACTAATGCTTCATAACATGCTCATGTCAACATTTTCATAAAAATTGCATAAACTTGCATATGTCATCCGCATCATGATAACAACTAAAATGGTTAAAATTGTGTTTGCATTAAATTGCTAAATGACATGGGGACTTTCCGGAATTGTGGTTTGTTGTTTCCGGCCTCATTTAAACTTGCCTAAATATGTAGTTCAATTATGCTTCACCCCTTGCCATGTTTAATAACATTTAATATTGTTGTACCTAAACGAGAAAGAACTAAATAATTGTTGTGGTGTTTCGTCAATATGAAACTCGTTGCATATTGAGCTCCACTTAAATTGTAGTGTTGTTTGCTTCACTTTGCCATGCCATGCCTCATTAAACCGGACATGCATCATACTTGTTTGTGCATCATGACATGTCTATGCTTGTGTGTTTACCGCGTTGTTTGCTTCTTTCCGGTTTGCTTCTCTCGTTAGCTTCGGTTTCGTTCCGGAGTTGTGAGGATTCGTTCGACTACGTTCGTTTGTCTTCTTCATGGACTCGTTCTTCTTCCTTGCGGGATCTCAGGCAAGATGACCATTACCCTCGATATCACTTCTATCTTTGCTTGCTAGTTGCTCCATTCCATCGCTATGCTGCGCTACCTATCACTTGTTTACCATGCCTCCCATATTGCCATGTCAGCCTCTAACCTTTTCACCTTTCCTAGCAAACCATTGTTTGGCTATGTTACCGCTTGCTCAGCCCCTCTTATAGCATTGTTAGTTGCAGGTGAAGTTGAAGATTGCTCCATGATGGACAAGATTATGTTTGGGATATCACAATATCTCTTATATTATTAATGCATCTATATACTTGGTAAAGGGTGGAAGACCCGGCCTTTTACCTGGTGTTTTGTTCCACTCTTGCCACCCTAGTTTCCGTCATACCGGTGTTATGTTCCCAGATTTTGCGTTCCTTACGCGGTTGGGTGATTTGTGGGACCCCCTTGACAGTTAGCTTTGAATAAAACTCCTCCAGCAAGGCCCAACCTTGGTTTTAACATTTGCCTACCTAAGCCTTTTTCCCTTGGGTTCTGCAAACTCAAGGGTCATCTTTATTTTACCCCCCGGGCCAGTGCTCGTCGTGAGTGTTGGTCCAACCTGTCAGCCGCTGGTGGCCATCAGGGGCAACTCTGGGCTGGCCTACCGGAAGTTTGGACAATCCGGTGTGCCCTGAGAACGAGATATGTGCAGCTCCTTTGGGGATTTGTTGGCACAGCGGGAGGCTTTGCTGGTCTTGTTTTACCATTGTCGAAATGTCTTGTAAACCGGGATTCCGAGTCTGATCGGGTCTTCCTGGGAGAAGGAATATCCTTCATTGACCATGAGAGCTTGTGATGGGCTAAGTTGGCACACCCCTGCAGGGTATAATCTTTTGAAAGCCGTGCCTGCGGTTATAGGCAGATCGGAATTTGTTAATGTCCAGTTGTAGATAACTTGACACCAGATCCGAATTAAAACGCATCAACAGCGTGTGTAGCCGTGATGGTCTCTTTTCGGCGGAGTTCGGGAAGTGAACACGGTTTTGGGTTATGATTGACGTAAGTAGGAGTTCAGGATCACTTCTTGATCATTGCTAGTTCACGACCATTCCTTTTGCTCTCTTCTCGCTCTTATTTGCGTATGTTAGCCACCATATATGCTTAGTCGCTGCTGCAACCTCACCACTTTACCACTTCCTACCCTTAAGCTTAAATAGTCTTGATCTCGCGGGTGTGAGATTGCCGAGTCCCCGTGACTCACAGATACTTCCAAAACCAGTTTGCAGGTGCTGATGAAACCGTGCAGGTGAAGCACCCGAGCTCAAGTAGTAGCTCGATGAAGATCTTGTTCTTTGTGTTGTTTTGTTTCAGTTGATCAGTAGTGGAGCCCAGTTGGGACGATCGGGGATCTGTGTAGCATTTGGGGTAGTCTTCTTTTATTTTGGTTCCGTAGTCGGACCTTGATTGTATCTGTATGATGTAATGCTTTACTCATGTATTGTGTGAAGTGGCGATTGTAAGCCAACTATGTATCTCTTTCCCTTATGTATTACATGGGTTGTGTGAAGATTACCTCACTTGCGACATTGCTTTCAATGCGGTTATGCCTCTAAGTCGTGCTTCGACACGTGGGAGATATAGCCGCATCGAGGGCGTTACAAGTTGGTAATCAGAGCCAGCCCCGACTTAGGAGCCCCCTGCTTGATTGTTTGCTGGCGTTGTTGAGTCTAGAAAAAAATGTTTTGAGTCTTAGGATTATATATATCGGAGAGTAGGATTCTTTTTACTCCTCAGTCCCTTCGTCGCTCTGGTGAGGTCTCCTGACGTAGATGTTTTGACTTTCCTCTCCTCAAATTTCACTATTTTTTTAGGATCACGCGGGTATCTTGGAATCGTTCGATGGTTTTGTGATGAGAACATTGTTCTTGGTGCCTCCTGTCTATTATGTGGCATTGACCCAGGGAGTTGAGCTCCGAGGTGCTGTCATCATAATTTTATCGTTGCAGTTCTGGAATACCTGAGTTTAGCCGACATCGAAAATCTCTTTTATGCAGTTGTTGGTGAGATAACCTCGACGTCACCCAGTTCTGGGGAGTTCGGGAGTATTGCCATAACTCGTATAACGGATGCTTTTCGAAGGTTGAGGTACATGATTTCCGAAGGTTTCTTGGTTATGTGTTGATGGATAGATACATCTTGGATGTAGGTATTGTTAGTTTTGGGTGAGATATATATTGCTTCCCCTGTATCCCCAACACCTGATTGCATAACCAGAAAGTTTCGGGAGTTTTATAGGTGGGAATTCAAGTAGCTCCTAGAATATCTTTTCGACAGATGCATGATATGAGATTGGGGTTCGACGTCTAGTGGTCCGCCTTTCCACGGTCGTTTTTACAGTGGTCTCATTGTGTCTTAAAGAACCCTTGGCTATGCTGGTTCGGGGATGTTTCGTATGTCATGTGCACTGCCTTGTACATGATGGTGCTGTACACTCGAGCCCGTGTGGGCCCCACCACGAAAACTTCGAACGGAATCTCTATCATATGTTTGTTCCGGCTTATTCTGCAAGCCAAATCCTTTGTGTTGTTTTATTTGTGGTATCCGAGTTGCTTCGAAGTCAAATGTTGAATCCATACCTTCCCTAAATGGTGTTCTCATATTGTTATGTGAATACTAATCCTTCTTCATCATCGAGATTGTCATGTCAATTCTTTTCCAACCGGCGCGCTTCTCTTCGAGATAATCCCATCATTCTCCCCATCCGCAAGATCATTTCTAAGTTTTCTCAACGGTGTTTGTTTCATTCATCCCAAGTTGTCTTTGTTTTCCCGCCCTCCCACCCTGTTTCTTCAAGGACTCAGATTTCTTGATCATGTATCCCTTTTATTTGTGAGAAGTCTCTTCATTCGTTTCTTTCAATGTTCTTATCCGGTGATTCTCAAGAAGATACTAACGGAGCTTCAAGTTTATTATTCTTCGTCTCTTTTCTTTTTCGGTGGATTTAACTCAAGCTTTCGGTGTTGATCATATTCCCTTCCTCTATTTCTTCTCTGGAGTGCTTAAGATTATCTCAGAAGATTCAAGTTCCTATTCTTAATCCTTTCTAGCTATTTCGAGGTTGTTATCTCATTCAAGTCATTTTATTGAACCGGTGCAATCTCTCTTCAAAATTGTTCAACGGTGTTTTCTTTTGAGTGGGCCCTAACCCACAGGTCTTTTTCCAGGATCTTATCTGACTCTTCTAATTTTCCCGGAGCTATTCCCAAATTCATTTCAAAGTTTGATGTAAGAATGAATTATCATCGTTCAAATGTCTTTCTCCAAGATCTTCCAAATTATTTCATCGCTGATTCAACCTTTCTATTTTTCATTGTTCTGGAGTGCCTCAATAATTCATGGTGGGTCTCATCGTCATTCCCAACATTTGAAGACCGAAGAAGAGTTCCTGTAAATCCTTACCCGTTCTTCCAAAGATTCGTGGTTCTAGCTTCATGCCATCCTCATAATTGTTTTTGATTATGAGAGTTCTTTTCACCCATCCAGAGCAATTCAGGAGTCTTTATAGTTTGATTCTCCGGAGCCCATCTTCTCAGAATTATTCATTCTCAGCTTTCAGCTCTCGTTCTCAAATTCTTCCGGTGCATCGTCCAAATATCCTCTAATCAGTTCACGATCTCTTCGTTCTCATATTTCTAAATTTTCCAAGTATCTTCATTCGTTTTCCAATTCTTCCCGGTGATTTGTGCCTTGCTACTTTCATTTTCAATTCTTACGGTGGTTCGTTCAAGATTTCTCTTCCTTCGTTATCATATCAATTCATTCACTGTTTCCAAATCCCACCGGTGGTTCCATCAATAGCTTCTCAAGTTTTGCGCTATATCTCTCTTAATCCTATCTACGAGAATAAGTAGTATGCCAAATCCATTGCTTGTCATCAATTTAATTTGATGAAGGATAAGCATACAATAAATCTTATTCTTATTTCCTCTAGGTGATTCAATTCTTTTCTTCTGGAGATTGTTCCTGATGAAGTAATTCTTGGTTCTAGTGTTTCATCTTTTCTTTTCTAGAGTTCCAAGTTTTCTCGGTTATATCGTCGCGAAGCTCCATCTAAATCATTGCAAGGATTCACCTGGTGTTTTCAACTTCTCTTTCTTTCTATCATCCTTTCATTACCGGAGTTCTTCATGGAGGCTCTACATGATGGTTCGTCAAGGATTCTTTTCATTGTTCAATTGTTCTTCAAGATTTCTCTCGAAGTTAAGATTCACCAAGCTTTACTCAAAAATAAACATGGTGCTCAACACATGTTTTTTTGTGAGGAGTTCAAGCATTCTTTATCTTGCATTTCAAAGTGCTATTCTTTCTACCTTATCTTTTGAGATGGTGTTATATCATTCTTGACAATTTCCATTCTTGTTTTGCGATTCACATGTTGTCAAGAATGACGTATTTTAAATCCATCAATCTCTTCATTGGAGCTATCTTGGTATAGATTTCACCTAAAGACTTCCCTAAGGAATGTTGTATTGTGGTGCTTATACATGACCCAAGTTCTTCACTTATCCTCCCGGTGGAATAAGTTTCTTGTCTCCTTGTTCATATCAATCCAATCTATTGTTTCCATTAGTGGCAGAATTTCACCTCATCATTTTTAAATGTTTGCCATAAGCCCACAACAAGCTTGTGCTTTTCGTTGTTGATTTTCCAACAACTCCGTTCAACTCATCTTTGCAAGGGTGCTTTCCAAGCTCATTTGTGGCAGAAGTTGGCATTTTCTTCTCCATTCTGTTATTGCAATGATCTATCTTCTATTCTTTCTTCCGGAGGCATTGTGATGTTGCTCTCTTTACTCATCTTCTCGAATTGAGGATCATGTTTCTTTTCTTGCTCATCAATTTAACCGGAGTGTTGTGTTCTCATTCAAGTTCTTTTCATCTTATCAAGTTTTGCCTCTCTTTTATACCGGATTGCTGTCTGAAATCCTTCTTACCCCTTGTGCCATTCTCTAAATAGTTCCGGAGGCACTATGTTGTTGATTTCATCAGGTATCATCCCATCTTCTCAAGTTCATGTTATATTCCTTCCATGTTAAACCGGAGTGTTGTCCGAATTTGTTCTTCCTTGTTCCTTGTTTATCTCATTTCAACCAGAGTGGTTCCAATTCCTTCTTGTCCATTGTACTCGTCATTCATAGCTTTTCAACCTCTCAAGGTTCGAGTTTCACTCGTTCGTCAAAGAAGCAACTTAGTTTTACCTCTTCTCTTCCTCTTTCGCTTCCCTCCGGTGCCATCCTAGATCTCGGGACGAGATCCTCTTGTAGTGGTGGAGTGTTGTAACGCCCCGAGACCGATGCTCCAGAAGACTTCCAGCTATTCCGAGTTTCACCGTGTGTTTTATTCGCTTGTTGCATTGCATCGTGTCATCATGCCATCATATCTTTAATTTTTAAAACTCAGCTAAATAAATTGTATGGATCTTCGATCCATTTAAATCGAGGGAACTCACATGGTGACTTCTCTTTATAACATATCCTCCAATATTAGGGAGCTATATTAAATATTTCTTTATTTCGGAAATCACCATAACCCACTTGCAAAATATCCCATGCCGTTGTTATCTCAATTCTTGGTCTCCAACCTTGCCATGTAATTATTTCATCATTTTCCGGAGCTCCACCAAAAATCCGAACATTTTTGGACCTTCCTTTTATCAAGTCCTAGTTCAAACCCATTTGAATTGAATTCAAATGAGTTTGAATTTAAATCTTTCAATCATGGCCTTTCTATTTTTCTTGGACCGAGCATATTTTTGCGAGTCCGGGAAAATACCCTCCTGCTCAAGCTCCACCTCTAACCTCTTTTTCTTTTCTTTCTCATCTCTGTTTTTTTCTTTCTTCTTTTCTTTTAGCAGTGAGAGAGAGCCCAGCCTAACCAACAAACCTAGCCGGCCCAGCCAGCCCACCTAACCCCCCTAACCCTAGCTCTAACCGATCCAGCCCCCACGCAGCTCTGCTCGATCCCTTCTCCTCCCCTCGTTCGTCCTCCAGCGCCGCAGCGCACACGCATCGCTCAAACCCTGTGCTCGATCCCATCTCCCTCGCTCTCTCCCTCGATGCCGCATCCAGCTAGGGAGAGAAGATCCTCCCGCGCAGCGCCGATCCCCATCTCTCCCCGAGCGCCTTCTCCCCTCGGCCTCCTCCTCGAGCGCCTCCTCCACCCCACAACCATGCCCCGTCGCCCCTCCGGTCGCTGCGACCAGGAGGGCCGCACCCGACCTCCTCCTCGCCGCCCCTGGAGCCGCACCGTCTCGACCTCGCCACCGGCAGCAGCAGCTGCTGCATCCTCTCGCCGACGCCGCGACCTCGACCCTATCTCCTACGCGAGACCCGCATCGCCGCCGCTCTGCTCCACGTGCCCTTCCTGGAGCTCGTCCGCCTCCCCAAGCCGCCACCCTTCACACCTCCATGTGGTTCCCCTCGCGGTACCTCTCCGAGAAGGAGCTCCGCCTCCCCTGCTTTGCGCCAAGGCCGACGCTGGCCACTTTCTCCTTCACCGCCCTGCTGCCACTACAGTCCAGCCGCGCCTCTACTTCACGTTGGTGACCTTTTTGTCGTCGTCCCCATTGACCCGAGCGCGTCCCACACGTGGCCTCGGCCTCGAGCTGTTGTCACGGCCTCTACCTTGAACGACCGAGACGTCCCCGAATGCATCCCAATCATGTAGACCCAAGACTGCCAAGTGTACCTCTACCGCTGCCATGGGATTCGCCAAGTACCAGGATGACAACGACTCGTCAAGTTCGTCTACGTGCGTGTACAACTACCGTCGCCGAGACCGCAAGTACCACGATAACCCCGAAGGGATTCAAATCCGTCAAGTTCCTCTCCGAAACGTGAACGACTACTTCCACGACGTTCGGGAACCACTACTTCCACTACCGTCGCGAGAACGACTACTTCCACTACGGCCCGTGTACCACTACTTCCTTCGTCGTACTCGACCCGCCCCGAAATGCACACTTTGAAGGTATAACCCCGAGATGACCGTCGTTGTATGAATGTGTGTTGTATGAGTTGTACCATATGTGTGCACCGTGATCGAATCGTCCTTGCGATGCCCCTCTTTTTCCATGCCACCGTCCCGTGGGAACCCGGTAGTCGGGATCACCCCACCATCTTGCATGTTGCGCTCATCTGCACGCCTCCTTTTGCACCGGTATCTCCGTGAGCTACCGGAACCGATATGTTGCCGTGGCATCATTTTCGGATATGTTGTCGTGGCACCATTTCTGTTTCACCGCCGTGGCACCCTTTTCATTCCGCCATGGCGACTAATGCTTCATAACATGCTCATGTCAACATTTTCATAAAAATTGCATAAACTTGCATATGTCATCCGCATCATGATAACAACTAAACTGGTTAAAATTGTGTTTGCATTAAATTGCTAAATGACATGGGGACTTTCCAGAATTGTTGTTTGTTGTTTTCGGCCTCATTTAAACTTGCCTAAATATGTAGTTCAATTATGCTTCACCCCTTGCCATGTTTAATAACATTTAATATTGTTGTACCTAAACGAGAAAGAACTAAATAATTGTTGTGGTGTTTCGTCAATATGAAACTCGTTGCATATTGAGCTCCACTTAAATTGTAGTGTTGTTTGCTTCACTTTGCCATGCCATGCCTCATTAAACCGGACATGCATCATACTTGTTTGTGCATCATGACATGTCTATGCTTGTGTGTTTACCGCGTTGTTTGCTTCTTTCCGGTTTGCTTCTCTCGTTAGCTTCGATTTCGTTCCAGAGTTGTGAGGATTCGTTCGACTACATTCGTTTGTCTTCTTCATGGACTCGTTCTTCTTCCTTGCGGGATCTCAGGCAAGATGACCATTACCCTCGATATCACTTCTATCTTTGCTTGCTAGTTGCTCCATTCCATCGCTATGCTGCGCTACCTATCACTTGTTTACCATGCCTCCCATATTGCCATGTCAGCCTCTAACCTTTTCACCTTTCCTAGCAAACCATTGTTTGGCTATGTTACCGCTTGCTCAGCCCCTCTTATAGCATTGTTAGTTGCAGGTGAAGTTGAAGATTGCTCCATGATGGACATGATTATGTTTGGGATATCACAATATCTCTTATATTATTAATGCATCTATATACTTGGTAAAGGGTGGAAGACCCGGCCTTTTGCCTGGTGTTTTGTTCCACTCTTGCCGCCCTAGTTTCCGTCATACCGGTGTTATGTTCCCGGATTTTGCGTTCCTTACGCGGTTGGGTGATTTATGGGACCCCCTTGACAGTTCGCTTTGAATAAAACTCCTCCAGCAAGGCCCAACCTTGGTTTTACCATTTGCCTACCTAAGCCTTTTCCCTTGGGTTCTGCAG
>NC_057807.1:343624330-343631945 GCF_018294505.1 Triticum aestivum | reverse complement strand
CCAGTGCTCGTCGTGAGTGTTGGTCCAACCTGTCAGCCGCCGGTGGCCACCAGGGGCAACTCTGGGCTGGCCTACCGGAAGTTTGGACAATCCGGTGTGCCCTGAGAACGAGATATGTGCAGCTCCTATGGGGATTTGTCGGCACAGCGGGAGGCTTTGCTGGTCTTGTTTTACCATTGTCGAAATGTCTTGTAAACCGGGATTCCGAGTCTGATCGGGTCTTCCTGGGAGAAGGAATATCCTTCATTAACCGTGAGAGCTTGTGATGGGCTAAGTTGGGACACCCCTGCAGGGTATAATCTTTCGAAAGCCGTGCCTGCGGTTATAGGCAGATGAGAATTTGTTAATGTCCGGTTGTAGATAACTTGGACACCAGATCCGAATTAAAACGCATCAAGAGCGTGTGTAGCCGTGATGGTCTCTTTTCGGCGGAGTCCGCGAAGTGAACACGGTTTTGGGTTATGATTGACGTAAGTAGGAGTTCAGGATCACTTCTTGATCATTGCTAGTTCACGACCGTTCCTTTTGCTCTCTTCTCGCTCTTATTTGCGTATGTTAGCCACCATATATGCTTAGTCACTGCTGCAACCTCACCACTTTACCACTTCCTACCCCTAAGCTTAAGTAGTCTTGATCTCGCGGGTGTGAGATTGCTGAGTCCCCGTGACTCACAGATACTTCCAAAACCAGTTTGCAGGTGCCGATGAAACCGTGCAGGTGACGCACCCGAGCTCAAGTAGTAGCTCGATGAAGATCTTGTTCTTTGTGTTGTTTTGTTTCAGTTGATCAGTAGTGGAGCCTAGTTGGGACGATCGAGGATCTGTGTAGCATTTGGGGTAGTCTTCTTTTATTTTGGTTCCGTAGTCGGACCTTGATTGTATCTGTATGATGTAATGCTTTACTCATGTATTGTGTGAAGTGGCGATTGTAAGCCAACTATGTATCTCTTTCCCTTATGTATTACATGGGTTGTGTGAAGATTACCTCACTTGCGACATTGCTTTCAATGCGGTTATGCCTCTAAGTCATGCTTCGACACGTGGGAGATATAGCCGCATCGAGGGCGTTACAGCATGAGCCTGTAACAGTCGTCGCCTGCCCACGATAAATTTTCCCAGGCCGCCGCGGCGCGGCGGGACATCTCTGCTGCATTCGCGGTGCGGCAGGACTCAACCTGGCAATCAGCTCGGGTCAGGGCGGGTCGACCTCAGCCAGACCCACGCCCGAACCCTTTATCGGGCCAAGTTTGTGCCCACGACCCTACCCACGGGTCTCATATTAGACCCACGCACGAACCCATCGGGTTACCCGGCCTAATCGGGCACCCATCGGGCATGATTAAAAACAATTAATAGTTTTAATTTTCGCTTATTATGGTACTACTTTTAATAGTGGCGAACCAGGCTCGCATACACTACGATATTTATGTCTGCGAGCTGAAGTAAAATGAGCATCCATGTGCTACCTTTATAGTGCTCCTGAAGCTGCACTTCTCATCAGCTAGGCGAGGTGGTACTAAAATTACCTGCATTGCCCACTTTTGCCAGTGCCCCGTGCGGCTGCATATCCACCATGGGCTGATGATGGCTGAACAATGCTTGGGCCCATCATTTGTTTTGAGAACTTGGCCCATCATACATATACATGTGTTGTGTGGAGAAGAGAATGATTCAAGGCCGATCTCGTTTGGGCTCTTGGCATAGTAGTCATGTGTTGCCCACTTGCCATTGGTAGAAAAAGCTCTCTGATGCCGTTTTACATGCATTGCTACGTTCGGTTGTTCGGAATAAATTAATTAGCAAGTATCTTCACCAAAACGTCCACACATAATATAATATTTTAATCACTATATTAATCGGGTGACCCATCGGGTGACCCATGGGCAGAACATTATACCCATACCCTATCCATATATTATCGGGTTACCCATCGGGCTTACCCATGGGTGAATATGGCGACCCAAACCCTACCCATTCGGGTCGGGTGCCCATGGGTGCGACCGCCCATGGGTCGGATTGCCGGGTTGAGGCAGGACATCTCTGCTGCTTCCGCGGCGCGGCGAGACCAGTCTACTGCACCGATAGCGCGGCGGGACCTCTGTGCTGCTACCTCCACGCGGCGGGACATGCCGGCTGCTCTGGCAGCAAGGCGGGACATCTCTCATGCTTCCGCTTCCATGCTCGCCTCTCCCTGGTGCCAATCTCTCGACCCAGAACTCACGCTGGCCATGGCAGACGCAAGGGAAGGATGCTGAATGACTTGTTTGTTTTTGTGGATGAGGAGTTGAGGAGGAATGTGCAGTCATCTTGGCATACTAGTATTTATAACCGAGTACTAATACGCTCCTAAGTGGGAAACCGTTTAGGTTGTGATCGGTGTGAACAGGTTTGCAATTCAATATAGCGTGGTACTAATACGCTCCTAAGTGGGAAACCGTTTAGGTTGTGATCGGTGTGAACAAGTTTGCAATTCAATATAGCGTGGAGTAATTTGGAATGTGACGAGACGCAAGCTCAAAATTTATTGACGGTTCTAGTTTCAAAGTGCGGCACTATTCCCGGATGGAGTAGTTCTTTTTCTACTCCCTCCTTTCCGGTTTTATAGGGCTTATCTCAAAATTTTAATTTGTCCATTTTATAAGGCTCAATTTGGTTGTTCCCCATCACATGTTCAGATTCCAAGGTGCATTAAATCATTGCATGCAAGTATTAAGAGAAAATTGACCAATGCATGTACTTTATGCATGCGTGCATTGCAACTAATGCATTGATAAACATAATTTTTTGAGAAAAACAAGAGCATTAATTAGGTGCTTTTGCAAAGTACAAAAAATATTCCACCACTCACCATCTTGGTTGGTGAGATTTTTGAATTAAGCCCTATAAACCGAAAAGGAGGGAGTATTGTTGTGTACGTGCAATAACTGGCACCATCGTATACATATCTTACGGTTAATGGGGCGTTCGACAGGAATAGCCGCGTGGTGAGCTCTAGGCTAGTCTTTTTTTCAGACGCATTAAACCTATCTCTCGGGACTTCTCGCACACACCATCGTGCCACCCACAAAAACTTGTACTCTGAGTTTAGTATGTTATACAGGAAGAGAAGAGGTGCACGCACGCACACGTCCTCTCACACACGCGTCTGTTTTTTTCTCGAAAAGGAGGATGATGACCCCCGGCCTTTGCATCTGGGAGTCACACACGCATCTGTAACTACGAATTGTAGTGTTCTCAACCATCCGATTGGCTCTATCATGGATGTACCTATATACTAAAACATGTCTAGATACATCTATATTTTGACAAGTGGAAGGCATGTATTGTGGAACGGAGGGAGTGCTTGTCATCAAAATGGATAAAAAGGGACGTATCTAGAACTAAAATACGTCTACATACATCTCCTTTTATCCATTTTGATGACAAGTAGTACTTCTTACCCAAAGGAACTTTATATCCAACAGACACAAAATATCCGTTCGACTGTTGGAAATTACTGATCTGATGTCGAAGTAATTGCTGCATCG
Organism: Triticum aestivum; assembly: GCF_018294505.1. NCBI lineage: Eukaryota > Viridiplantae > Streptophyta > Magnoliopsida > Poales > Poaceae > Triticum > Triticum aestivum. The sequence goes on along the minus strand of NC_057807.1, from coordinate 343,628,419 downwards.
CCACCAAAACCCACCATTTCCTAAGCTAAAGTAGACCGAGGTAATCCCTATATTAGCATATTACTAAGATAAATAGAAGGCACTGTAGAAACATTTAGGACGTGAGCTTGTCAATCTGAATGTGGAGGGACACCAGCTTAGCCCCGGCCAGCAGCTTGGGCGGAACTGTGAAGAAGGTCAGCTCCTGCACGTCGACGTCACCGGGATCCTTGCTGCTTGTCACCTCCATTTCCACCTTGACGGCATCGGTCGTGCCTTTGGGCTCCCCCGGTGTACCGTTCTCCCACAGCTTGGCCACGTAGTGCGGCAGTGGGGACACCCCCGCTCTGATGTAGATCACCGACACGGTGATAGGCGCGCCGATGTCGAGCATGCCACCGACCAAGAAAAACATGCAGCCGTCTCCCTCCGCAAACAGCAAGAGTCGTGGCTCCGACAGTGGCACTTGCAGCTGGAGCACCTTGCCTACTGGATCCTGTGCACGGGCATGGGATGCGCGGTGCTGATGTGGTGGTAGGGCACCGGCGGCAGGCCTTCCTAGCCGCAGACAGGCACGGGGCATTTGCGGGGTACGAGCGGACACACGCTCTGGTGATCGGCGAGCTTATGGTAAGTGACGTAGAGCCCACAGCCTTCGTGCGGGCACTCCACCCTCACCGACGAAAGGATGGAGTCCACCGCCGTGTTCCGCACGTCGAAGACACCACCGTGCTCGCACTTCTGGCACTGCCGCTGGTTCCCGGGGCTCTCGACGCGGCAGTCCGCGCAGGCCAGGTGCCCTCCCTTGCACTACAGAAATCAATTGAACATCACATCAATCAAGAAACCTACACCTTGCTCAATCATCCGAACGGACGAGGTGTATTCGAACCTCATACACTGGAGGCGTCAAGGGGCGGAGGCACAAGGGGCAGTGGAGCACGGTGAGGTCCATCGAGACCTTAGAGAGCTTCATCATTGGGTCTTGTTCGGTCTGCATGATCTCTCCCTCCTCGTGCACAACCATCTCTCGACTTGGGACGGGGCATTACAAAGCTTTACCGTCACATATTTTATACTACTTCAAGGTGCATTAAATCAACACATGCAAGTATCAAAAGGAGAGTCACGGCATGCATGCATGCGTTGTAATTAATGCATCAGTAAACGCAAATTATTGAAATATATCGAGTGCAGTGCTTTGATGTGTCGCGTCAACTCATACATCAACGAGAAGTTTGATTATCCTCTCCCTCACGGACTTAACTGCACCCACCTTTGGCTGTATGACAGGTTGGCCACACACCTATCGGGCTCACCTGTCATACACGCAAAGGCAGGAACGTCCCTCCCTCGCCCATGAGCGTGGTGGCTGGCAAGACTAGGAGAAGCTTTCGCTACATGCTCTCCCTCCCGCAGGCGGTGGACATGCAGCAGTTCAATCGGTGTCAGATGGCCAGAAGCGTATTGTAGTACTCCTCCAGTGCAGTAGTACTCCATCATTGTTCGACTTCCCGAAGAGGCAAAGAGCCAAGCGTAGCCCAGACGCTCGTTTGGCAGTTTCATGTGTAGAGTAGTCTAGGATAGCGTGTACCGTGCCTGTAAGCTTAAAATCGTTGGGGTCGGCTCCATACTATGTGGCCGTCTCGAAGTTTAAAAAAAAATAGTCTTCTGGCCCTACCTGTCACCCTGGTGATTGTAGTTTGCATGCTCATCTGGTCAAGACAGGAATATATATTTTAATTTGTTTTTTTCGAAAAGGGGGGACTCCCCGGCCTCTACATCAGAACGATGCATACGGCCACATATATTTTAATTTGTGGTGGGTAAATGTTAGAGGTTGCAGCAAATATATTGTACACTGTGGGTCTTTCAGCCAAATTTAGAGGCAAGCATGTGGGGCTAGTGCTATGATGTGTCGCGTCAACTCGTACAACAAGGAGAAGGTTGATTTTACTACACGCCTTCTCCCTCGCCCATGCGCGCGGTTGCTCACAAACGAGGACAGGCTTTTGCTTAGTAGTACTTCTACAACAAGCTATCCGTCCCGCTCGCGGTGGACGGACATGCAGTAGTGGATTCGACACTGTAGAAGCAGTAGTAGTAACATCATTGTTCATCTTCTCGAAGAGGCGATGAGCCAAGCGCAAACCGAATGTTGTAGTTGCGAACATTGGAGCACGCATATAGCCAGGCTCTTGCATGAGACAAAACTGCTATGTCAGCCCACTATTGTACTAGTACGTACAACTACTTGCTAGTAGCCCTGTAAACCAGAAAGGAGTATTTGCCCTTCTAGAGATTTCAACAAGTGACTAGACTACACCGAGACGGAGTACATATGGAGCAAAATTAGTCAATCTGCACCGTAAATAAATATGTACTAGTTCTATCGTTTTCCTCTGCGAGGTGCACAATATTGAGTATACTGACTAGTCTCTTTTTGACACGCATTTACGTTTTTTTGACACAGTATAGACGCAAGCGCTCATATACACGCGCATACACTCACCCCTATGAATGCACACACGCACGGCACTATCATCTTGAAATTTAGGAAGTCACCATAGGCACCTCGTCATCGACGGGTCCATAGGTGCTTGAATGCCAAGGAGGGAGAGGGTAGCGGTTCCCGAGACGTTGAATGGTCAATGATGCATCCTCAATTACATGCAGAGGGAATTAATTGGAGAAGCAGAATAGAGCCAGCACGATGTGAATGCAACAGAGTTTGGACTCTCATATAATAAAGGCTCCCCACCACTCCAATCCATCTACTCCCAAGTCTCTGCGCAACACTGCTCACTCCAATCCAAGACCAAGTGACCACAAGCCACAAGCACCTATGGAGGCGATGGACGCGAGCGGCAGTCCGCTGTGCCAAATCATCCAAGGCACCGGCCTGTGGCCGCACCGTGCAGCATTTCCAGACGGTGCTGGCGACCGCAGGCATCGTAGCCCTTGCCGACACCGGCTTCGCCTCTCGCATGGATGACATGATGGTCAACTCCATCCGCAAGTTCACCGCCGTTAAGAAGCACATGGACGACCTTACCGTACTGCTCCAGCCCGCGCACCCAGGCTCCTCATTGCCTACCACCCTCATAGGCCTCCATGGTGACGAACTCTTTCAAGCCCTGGTGGCCCTGCATGTACTAGAGGTCGCAATGAAGAATGTGCACCTCGAGGCCGTGCTCGCCGCGCAGCGCCTCGCCATGCAAGAAACCGTCGACCTACACATCCACGTCTACGAGGAAATCGTCTACATAGGCCACTACAAGGCAAGCGAGGACAGAAAGACGTTTGCCTTCTTCCAGCGGCTGGAATTGGATGTCATTGTTCAGAAGCACGTCGACCTGGCCACGAAAGCCGCTGCTACTTAGGCGTCGTTCAATGGGCCGACGCCCTAAGTCGAGGAGGTGGACGTTCTTGATGGATGCATCTCTTCTTCTTGCCTCCTGTAACCAGCACTGCATCGCCTCGTGGCCTTAATGTTTTATTAGTATAGTACTCCCTCCGTTCCCAAATATAAGTCTTTCTAAATATTCCAGCAAGTGACTACTACATATGGAGCCAAATGAGTGAATCTACACTCTAAACTATGTCTACATACATCTGTATGTTGTATTCCATTTGAAATAGTATCTAAAAAGGCTTATATTTAGGAACGGAGGGAGTATATGGCATTTTTATTCCAGTCATAACGTTTTCACTGTGAGGTGGGGCCGCAGTTGAGCAAACCCACCCCGCCCACTGGGTGTCGGCCGAGTTTAGAATTAGAAGAGAGAAACGAGGGAGGAGAGCTAGCTGTAGCACAGACGCTGTTGTCAGATGGGACTCGTGTTTATACACTCGTGCCTCTTTTTTTTTACGGAAAAATTAGTCGTATGTCTAGTACCACTAGTTGGGTGCATGCGACCTATAGCTGTCATCACTTTAGGTCTCCTTTTCGAACCGCAGCTACGCTTCCCAGTACATATTTTTTCATGCATTTATCCTCCTATATGTACTCCTAGGCTATTTCCACATGCTCCCATTCGCCGACATGTGGGACATAGAGCATCTGGGTCGTAGTGCACGCATGACTCGGAGCATATGCCGGGGTTCTTT
>NC_057807.1:343598742-343624015 GCF_018294505.1 Triticum aestivum | reverse complement strand
GCAGAAGAATAAATAAATGAATGAATTACTACATGAAACCAGATTATTTTCATGGAAACTGGAGCACGTTCATTAAATTTTGAACATAACATGTTTATAAAAAATGACCGGACCTAAACCAGTCTAAGGGCCTCTTTGATTTTTCCCGCAAAAAAAGGGCCTCTTTGATTCGCAGGATACTGAAAACACAGGAATGGGGAAAGTATGATGGCAATGAACCGAGACGAGGAGAACTCTAACTCAGTTAGAGGTTAGAGTTAGATTCTAACCCTGAACTAACTCCAAACCAAAGAGGTGTATGGATGGAAGGGTTAGATTGACAATAAATGCTCTTTCTCAATCATTTGACTACTTTGGACCCTATTTCCTGCCAGATTTGGTGTGGCCGGCTCTTCTGTGGCCTCCTCCCGCTCACAATTGACATAAACGAACCATCTATACAAATCAAGCATGCAAAACATGATAATTTTTACTTTGTCCATACAAATGAGATATCCCACTTAAACATACAAGTCGTCAATCAAGCTTCACAAAATAAAAAACACTTCATGAAACAAAGCATGAGCTAACTCATCACGGAAGTCATTCACGATAGGGAGGGAGCCCGGTGCCCCCACGCACCGAGGGAGGAGCTCGCCATTGTCGCTCTGGAGGAAGGCTCTGTAGAGCCCAAGCCCCGGGAACCCCTCCGACGCCGGCCCTTGCGAGTTGATGTCGACACCGGCATGGGTAGCAGGGCCGCTTGCCGCCGACTGGGAACTTAATCTTTGGGCCTCTAGAAATAATGCAAGCCTGTAACTAAAATACCTAGAAAGGTGAACTGAATCTTTGGGCCTCTAGAAATAATGCAAGCCTGAAACTGAAATACCTAGAAAGGTGAACTAAATCTTTGGGCCTCTAGAAATAATGCAAGCCTGAAACTGAAATACCTAGAAAGGTGAACTGAATCTTTGGGCCTCTAGAAATAATGCAAGCCTGAAATTGAAATACCTAGAAAGGTGAACTGAATCTTTGGGCCTCTAGAAAGATTTATTACCTCCTCAAGCAGCATCAAAAAATTCCATGCGTGCACCACATATCTATACCAAGTTTGATCATGATCTACTTTTCCAAATCAGAATTAGCGCTAGAGCAAGCAAGATAAATGATATGGCCGTGAGACAGAGAAGGAACGAACAAACTCACCCCTATCGCGACCTCCCTGGTAGATGCGCCGCCGCCGCGCACGATAGAGGGAGAAAAACGACTCGTGAAGGGAGAGCGGGGTGACCTTCGAAGGTCGGAGGGAGAGGGCGAACAGAGTAGGGCGGCGGAGGCCGGAAGGAGAGGGCGGGTGGAGGAGAGAGAGGGCGAGCGATGCTTGGGCGGGCGGCCCTATGGGGAACAGAGAGGAGTCTTGCGAGAGAGGGGGAGCAATCTGGTGCGGGCAGGGGAGATTTTTTTAGTTCTCTTTTAGTGGGCCCGAGGATAACTAACCCAATTAGAACCTCTCCATCGGGCTAGTTTTTTTAGCTGGGTTAGAGCAAACTAGCTCAAACTAACCCCTCTTGCTTAGATAATTTGAGGCTATTTCAACCCAAACTAGCTCTAACTCAGGACTCCAAACAAAGAGGAGTGTTACTGTACATGCTACAGTGTGGACCGTAGCACATTGTTTCTTATGGCCATATCACCACATTGTTTTCTACTGCTGGTTCACTGGCCTAGCGTGGTTCGCACTGCTGGTTCACTGGGCTGCCGTGGTTTGCACTGCTGGTTCACTGGGCTGCCGTGGTTCGCATTGCTGGTTCACTGGGCTGCCGTGGTTCGCACTCCTCCGACCTGAGTAGTAGTAGTACTAGTATATACCGCATCATTCTTTGCTCCTTCTTACTACTCCGACATGTGGGAGAGCCAGCATCCGGGTCGACGTGTCATGCACCAGATTAGAGCGCGGAACGGAAGGGGGGCATCACCCCGGTCGGAGCGCCAGTAATTCATGACTATAGTGAGTGGTCATATCACAAGTCTTTCCAGCAGTAACGCACCGTCAAATCGCACAACCCGACCTTTCCAGCAGTATGTTTGAGAATCCGCCACTCGCTCACCCTCCTCGCCTCTCTATCAAACCGCCTACCCGAAACTTGCCGGAGAAAAGCCCCGCCCTCAACTTTTAACTACGCGAAAATAGTTTGAGTTTGTTCCTTGTATATAAATACAATACTTACTGTATGTTTATTCACCCATGGGGTTGTTCAATGAATGGAGGGGCGGGGAGCACAAGTGAACAATACTGTAGTACTACTAGTAGTAAGTAGGAGTCGTACAGTAGTCACCTTAAATAGAGAGTTTCTTTTCTTTAATGCCGCGTACACAAATTGAAATGCTTGTTGTGGAGAGAAAAAAGATAATCACTCCACTATATATGGGCGCAGGGGCCTGAGCGCTTGCTTTACTAGGGTTGCCCTCTTCATTCTCTCATCCTCTCCAGATATAAACAAGACAGTGGTAGCGACATTTTCTCTCTGCTCACCGCTGGTCACAGATCCGGCCGGATCCCTTCGTCCGGTGTGTGTAGAGGACTAAAAGGTGCATCATTCACGCGGTCATCGCCGCCGGGAGAGGAAACCCACAGCTGCCGGAGGGGCCCGATCCTCTACCCGTGTTGTTCTCTCCGACACAGCGCCGGCTCGGGAGGTCCTCCGACCCTTCTTCCTCCCTGTCTTATTGTCCGCAGATCCGACCTGCCACCGCCGACATCCCGGTGACCCTCAGGTATAAGTTCTTTGAAAGCGGCCTTGCTCTACTGCCCTAGCTCGCCACATGTCTGCATGTGCATGTTTTTCTACTCCCATCAGCTCTTCCAAAGCCACCTAAGTTTTTAGTATTATCAGAGGTAAAGCTACTTCATGCATTCGAATCTAGGGCTTTGTTCAAACAATGAAGAAAGGGGGGAAAGTTGTAGCATGAATCTAGGAATTGATTCAAAGAGGAAATAATATGGTGAAAGTAGTAGAGACCGGATACCCAACCGGTCTCTTGGTTGAAAAGGGAAATAATGGGAAAACGCAGTACAAACTGGATAAGGAATAGATCTATTATTGGTTAAAAAGGATAGAAAGTGGCGGTTGGTGGACAAGTCAACAGAGTATGTTCATGATTAGATTTGCTGCCATCACATAGTAAAAGGTCTCCAGGATTAGATTTGCTGCCCTCACATAGTAAAAGGTCTCAGGATTAGATTTGCTGCCCTCACATAGTAAAAGGTCTCCAGGATTAGATTTGTTGCCCTCACATAGTAAAAGGTCTCCAGGATTAGATTTGCTGCCCTCACATAGTAAAAGGTCTCCAGGATTAGATTTGCTGCCCTCACATAGTACAAGGTCTCCAAGATTAGGTTTGCTGCCCTCACATAGCATGAACAAACTCGGCATCACCACTTTATGCCTCCTTGTAGGTATATTGTGCTGATGCGTCCACTGTCGCATGTCCTTATACCAACCTTTTGCTACTGTTAATGTAAGGGCGCATGTAAAATAAAGCGATCACACTGTTACCTTAGGGACATGTCTAACCAGTGTTATTGTTAATCTAATGCCTCCAATGATAAGATGCAATTAAACTGTGTTACAAATGGCACTCCTGCTATTTTCCCGAGTATGATAAGTAAGTTGCTCCTTTACGCTGCTGAGTGTCTTGGTGTCCCCACGGTCCCATGCCCTTAAACCTACTCTTTAGCTGTTGTTGATTTACTGTGTCTGGTAAACAAGAAATGCCACCATTAAAGTAATCCCATATTTGAGGAATCTCATTGTTGACCGTAATGCTTCTGGTAACATGAAGCATTGCTGACGTTTTAAAATTTCTACTGTCCTTGCGTGATTGCCATGAACATAATTAAGATGCTTCTTTTCATTTTTTATTTGTCTCATATATTCTTATTGACCAACAACTGTTTACTTTCTATCTTTTTGTGCAGATAGGGATATCCATTTCACCTTGTTTCTATTGTGACCTTTTAGTGAACTGCACAAAACACTTTTTTTGGAATGAGTGTCTTGTGCAGTTCAACTAAAATGTGACGTGGGCAACATCTCTCAATTTTGGTGGAACTGCACAAAATGGTGATTGGAGTTTCCAAAATCTTCGTCAAGTTCTGCTGGTAATCTTGTGCAACATTTTATTAGCCTTTGCAAGATGGAGCCGTCACTGTCACCACAATGGCACTTTATTTTAGTGGAACTGCACAAAAGGATAAGAAAATTATAGTTGCACCTTACATGAGCCGGACAGCCAACCTTAATGTTCCTCAATTTTAGTGCAACTACTAAAGAAGAACCTGCCAGCTCACGAGAGCAAGTACTTCTTGCTAGCTGAATGATGCAATCTTTGCTTCATTTCAGGTGAACTGCAGAAATAGGCGCATGAATTGAATCATGGAACTCCAGGCAGACCTCATCCTAGTGGAGCTGCAGGTTGAGTTCAAGGAGGCCTCTATTAAAGCGAAATCATGCTCTCCTGTCTCTTTGTTTGTGCTGTGCAAACAGGAATACTCAACTACAGATGTTGTGACAGTCAAGAGCATTCGCCAAGTTCTTCGATTGTATGACATGGCTAGCCAAGATGGATTTAATCCCGATATTCACTTTATCAAAAGGCTCTTATGGGTTCGTTCTGAATCTTGCAAGCTGGGAATCAATGAGATGTGTAGGCATCTTTGTTGTACTTATTGTTTGAATTTTATTTGTTGGTTCTGAATCTTGCAAGCTGGGAATCAATGAGATGTGTAGGCATCTTTGTTGTACTTATTATTTGGATCTTATTTGTTGGTTCTGAATCTTGCAAGCTGGGAATCAATGAAATGTGTAGGCATCTTTGTTGTACTTATTATTTGGATCTTATTTGTTGGTTCCGAATCTTGCAAGCTGGGAAACACGACATGATGATGCAAAGGACAACAACCATAACAAACAGTTCAAACTTGGTAGTATTATTTTTGTGAAAGTGCGACAAATGTGCTGATCGTGTGCGTCCTGAGAATAATAATTCTAATTGTTGTGCATGTTGATCCTGTGGCACTGATAGAATGAGCCAATGCATTGCTTGTTTTAAGTATAAATTTCTATTAAAGCTAATTAAATTTAATTAAAGTGACCACTAACTCCTATTATTACAATACCAATACAGACCCGCTCATGAACCACCGTGTGGCTGGAGTAGGTTTCTTAATGGAGGCGTTTGAATGCGCCGAGGGTGCATCTTTTGCCGGGCGTGCAGCGGACGAGGGAGGGGTAGTAACTGTTGTCGCCTGTACACACTCAGCTTACTGTTGAATCCAGTTCCCCAAGATCTGAAAACGAACTGCTGCCGCCGCCTACACACTCGTTCACTCGAAGAGACTGCAATGGCGATCCGAGGGGTGAGCCTGCTGGATATGGACTTCACCAAGGAGTTCCCCTTTGAGTTCGCCGTTCAGTCCTATGGCTCCAAGTTGAATGTGATGTACACCAACAATACGGACTCGGTGAAGCTCTGCCTCGCCTCAGTCCTATGGCTGCACCAGGTTCTGGAGCATTCGCTCGTTTCATCGGTAGCGCCGAGTGCACCTTCGCTACGGTGGAGAGAAGGAAGAACATGACGATTCGGCCATCTGGTGCAACAAGCTTGTCGACATCCAGAAGCAATACAAGATCATCAGCAACGGGCAGGAGAAGGATTCCGTGGTTGACCTTGCTGAGACCATCATCGACCCCTGATACGCCAACATGAAAGAAGACGACCTGAACACGTGGGAGGTACCTCTGAATCAAGCCTACATAACCTACACGGCCAAGGACGCATACGCATGCTACGACATGTACAGGCAGATCTTGGACATGAGGGCGTGTCTGCTTCCCATAACCGACGAGTACATGGACAGCCGTAGCGTCATGATCAAGCATGCCAGGAAGGTCTAGATGTTGTACTTTATCTGTTTATAAGCACCTTTATCATCTGAGTGTTTCATGCATTAGCCTATGTGTTGTAATTATCTGTTTTGTCCGAAATATTTCTTTTAAGAACCCATTAACCTGATTGCTTTTTTTAGTGGCTATTCGCTTATGTATGTAACTAGTTCACTTGTCCGTTAAAAAAAACTAGTTCACTCGGCTGTCGTGCTTTGAATCTCCTTCCTCCCAACATATTCTCCTCCTCAGGTGGACCCAGCAGGTCTTTGAATTTTCTCCCACTTTCTTTTTCGATGTAAACTGAGTTTTCTCCTAGTACTTTTCCCTAGAACCAACTCAACTGTCCCACGTCTAGCCTAAAAAATAATAATACCCCACGTACTATTAACTTGTCAAATTTAAATGATATTTTATTTCGTAAGCTGAAAGTTCTTACAAAATAATAATAATAATTGTTTATATATAACTTGGCAAGTTAACTCCTAGTGATTGCGTACATAATCTTGCAAAGATTTTACTGACCAATGCAGTAATAGACGTGCAATCATGTGTTTATGTTTTTATAACATTTCTCCGTCTAGCCCAACATGATATTTTCACCCAGCCCAGCAAGTCCGCGGATTTCGAGAAAAATGCAAATGGGATTTAAATAGGCTGCATAGATGCTACATCATTGTTTCACCCAGCCCACCAAATGGACTAAAAAACAAATGGACTGGCTGACATGTGGGCCAGTAGGTCGAAGCCTAAGAAGGCATTGGATTTACATCCAACGGCCGACATTCTTCTTCAATCTCTCGTCTTCTTCCCCCAGTGCTGTTGGAACCGCCTGCTCCAGCCTTCGGCATCCAGCAACGTTGTTTTGCGCTCCTCAGCAAAACGCTACCCCGCCGACGGCCAGGCCATCCCTCAACTCTGCACCTCCTATTATTCTCTGCCAAGTGTAGGCCCACCCTGGACCCGAACCAGTCAAGTTTCCCACTCCTCTCCGTCTGCGACTCCACTGCCGCGTCTTCCCCATCTCCGGGTCATTCCAGTCTGGGGCCTCGCCGTTGTCCATCGCCTTGGTGCGCTCCACGCGGCATGGTCAACATACGAGAGTCATCGAAAGAGGACTGTACGTGGAGAGCCTGACGGCGGGGACCCACGAGGTCCATGGTCGCACGCAAGGAAAGTTCCTCCTTATTACGCACTGTACGTGGACTGTACGTGGGAAGGGCTTCTGTATTTCGCGAAAAAAACGTTCCCCCCGCTGACAGGTCAGACCCACCAGCTATATCTTCGCACGCAAGGAAGTGTCTCCTTATTACTTACAAAAAAATGAATACCCTCCTGCTAGTTGGGACCCACCATAGTGGGTGGCTGACTTGTGGGCCTACTAAATTGACAAGGACAGAGGGCTTTGTCAACTTAGTCAATATGAACGATTCTAGCTCCAGTGACCGTACGATGTCCATTCAATGGCCATAGTGCTTCTTCAACCTTTGGTCTTCTTGCTCCAGCCGCCCAAAGCAGCGCCGGTCGTGCAGCGTGCTCCTGCCTCTCGTGGCCGGCTGTGATGCCGCGGAGGTATCACCGCCCCCTACTACTCCCACCGCTGGCCCAGGGCATCCCCCTACTCACCCACACCCCCTGTTATTCTGCGGCGACGGCAGCCTCACGCCGCAGCCGAACCAGTGAACCCTCGTACTCCTCTCCACATGGGCATCCACTGCCGTGTCTTCCTCAGCTCCGCGTCGTCCCCTTCCTAGGCCTCACCGTCGTCCACCGCCTTGGTGCTCTCGGTGCAGCATGGTCAATGTGGTCAACGATCGACTTCCATCGGAAGAGTACTGTACGTGGAGAGGCTGACAGCTGGGTCCACGGCCACAGCTGGGTCCACGGCCACAACCCAGTTTTTTTGTGATTTGCCAAGTAAGTTGCTTTGTCAGGCCTGTTGGGTTGTAAATCTTTCAAGACGAGGAGAGCTTCATTCGGCTTGCCCAGAAAATGGCCTATCAGTAATGAGAAATGGGTTGTACATTTTTAAAACACATCAAATCGGCAATTAGTTTCAAATATCTTTTTTTCATTTCGAGATTTTAAATTGCATTTATTTTTATGCATGGACAATTTGTTGGATTTTATATTGGTATAAATTTATTTTTAAAATCATTTTGAATGTGACTTGAAATTTCGGGATTAAAAACAGTTCGGACCGCATCGTATGCAAAATTTCATATAATTTTTTAACCGTGGCCACAATATGGGCTGTAATGCTAACAAAAAGAATATGGGCTCCAAAAAAACCTTAAGAATTAGCAAATGGGCTGTAAATTATTAGAAATAATGGCAGATGGGATGTATGTTATTTTCCACAGAATTGAGGCTTCCCTAAAAAAAGGTTGACGCACAAGCAGTGACTGTTGGATTTCCATCCAATGGCCGCCGCGCTTCTTCAATCTCTGCTCTTCCTGCTCCAGCCGCTCAAACAAGCGCCGGCGGGATTGCCTGCTCCCTCCTCCCTGCGGCCGGCTGTGCTTCCACGCAGGCCTCACTGCCCCACCATACTCCCATCACTGGCCTAGCCATCCCTCTACTCACCCATACCTGCTGCTATTCTCCGGCGACGTCAGACGAGCCAGTAAACCCTCGTACAGTCGTACTCCCCTCAGCATGGGAACGACTGCCGAGTCTTCCCTGCCTCCGCGTCGTTCCCTTCCTAGGCCTCGCCGTCGTCCACCGCCCTGGTGCTCTTGGTGCGGCCTGGTCAACGTGGTCAATGACCGACATGCATCTGAAGTGGACTGTACATGGAGAGGCTGACAGTTGGGTCCACGGCCGCACGCAAGGAAATGCCTCCTTGTTACGCGCAAAATAATGATTCCTCCACCTGACATCTGGGACCCACCAAAAGGGCCTTTGTATTTCGTGGAAAAAACGTTACCGCAGCTGACAGCTTGGACCCACCAGCTATATCTTCGCACGCAAGGAAGTGCCTCCTTAGTACGCAAAAAAAATGAATACTCCCCCTGCTAGCTGGGACCCACTATAGTGGCAGGCTGACTTGTGGGCCTACTAAGTTGACGGGGACGGAGGGCTTTGTCAACTTAGTCAATACTCCAGTGACCGTACGATGTCCATCTAACGGCCATAGTGCTTCTTCAACCTCTAGTCTTCGTTCTCCAGCCGCCTAAAGCAGCGCCGGTCATGTCGCATGCTCCTGCCTCCCGTGGCCGGCTGTGATACCGCGGAGGCCTCACCGCCCCCTACTACTCCCATTGCTAGCCAGTCCATCCCTCTACTCACGCACACCCCCTGTTATTCTACGGCGACGGCAGCCTCACACCGCTGCCGAACCAGTGAACCCTCGTACTCCTCTTCGTGTGGGCAGCCACTGTTGCGTCTTCCCCGGCTCTGCATCGTCCCCTTCCTAGGCCTCGCCGTCATCCACCGCCGTGGTGCTCTCGGCGCGGCGTGGTCAATGTGGTCAACGACCGACTTCCATCGGAAGAGTACTGTGCATGGAGAGGCTGACAGCTGGGTCCACGACGGCCGCAAGGAAGTGCCTATTTATTACGCGCAAAATAATTATTCCTCCACCTAATAGCGGGGACCCACCGGACAGGCCACCATATTTCGTGAAAAAAACGTTTTCCCCCTGACTGCTGGGACCCACCAGCTACACCTTCGCACGCAAGGAAGTGCATCCGGGCAAAAAAACACAAAACGATTCGCCCCCCTGACTGCTGGGACCCACCAGCTACATCTTCGCATGCAAGGAAGTGCGTCCAGGCAAAACAAAAAACCGATTCGCCCCCTGACAGCTGGGACCCACCAGCTACATCTTCGCACGCAAGGAATTGCCTGACAGTCGGGACCCACCTGGTCGAAGCGTACATAGCATTGTCATTATGGTCGCGAACGTGTACATACATACTGGTCGATGTAGAGGCGCGCACGTGTCATAGTAGAGGCGTGCACGTGTTGTAGTAGAGGCGCGCACGTAGCATGTACACGTACGTACAGTGGCTAGGGTGCAAGAAAGAAAATACGGCCACGTATGTGTACATACAGGCGGGGTCTCGAATGCCTAGTCGCGCATACGTATGGCCAGGGCTCGTGTACATGGCTGGGTTGGAACGGAGAAACAACGTCGTCGTCGTGTTCATGGGGAGGCAATGGAATGCCTCGTGTTCATGGGGAGGCAACAGAATACGTCGTGTTCATCGGGAGGCAACGGAACGTGATGTCTACTACACAACCTTCTTCTTGTAGACGTTGTTGGGCCTGCAAGTGCACAGGTTTGTAGGACAGTAGCAAATTTCCCTCGAGTGGATGACCTAAGGTTTATCAATCCTTAGGAGGCGTAGGATGAAGATGGTCTCTCTCAAACAACCCTGCAACCAAATAACGAAAAGTCTCTTGTGTCCCCAACACACCCAATACAATGGTAAATTGTATAGGTGCACTAGTTCGGCGAAGAGATGAAGATACAAGTGCAAAATAGATAGTAGACATAGGTTTTTGTAATCTGAAATAATAAAAACAGCAAGGTAGCGAGCGATAAAAGTGAGCGTAAACGGTATTGCAATGATAGGAAACAAGGCCTAGGGTTCATACTTTCACTAGTGTAAGTTCTCTCAACAATAATAACATAGATAGAACATATGACAAGCCCTCAACATGCAACAAAGAGTCACTCCAAAGCCACTAATAGTGGAGAACAAACGTAGAGATTATGGTCGGGTACGAAACCACCACAAAGCTATTCTTTCGGATCGATCTATAAAAGAGTTCGTACTAGATTAACACCTTAAGATACAAATCAACCAAAACCCTAATGTCACCTAGATACTCCATTGTCACCTCAAGTATCCGTGGGCATGATTATATGATATGCATCACACAATCTCAGATTCATCCAACCAACATAAAAGTACTTCAAAGAATGCCCCAAAGCTACTACCGGAGAGTCAAGAACGTGTGCCAACCCCAATGCATAGGTTCCCAAGTGTCACGAAACCCGCAAGTTGATCACCAAAACATACATCAAGTGGATCAATAGAATAACCCATTGTCACCACGGTTATCCCACGCAAGACATACATCAAGTGTTCATAAAAGACTCAATCCGATAAGATAACTTCAAAGGGGAAACTCAATTCATCACAAGAGAGTAGAGGGGGAGAAACATCATAAGATCCAACTACAATAGAAAAGCTCGATATACATCCAGATCGTGCCTTAGAGGGAACACGAGAGAGAACACGAGAGAGAGAGAGATCAAACACATAGCTACTGGTACATACCCTCAGCCCCGAGGGTGAACTACTCCCTCCTCGTCATGGATAGTGCCGGGATGATGAAGATGGCCTCCGGTGATGGGATCCCCCTCGGGCAGGGTGCCGAAACAGGGTCTCGATTGGTTTTTGGTGGCTACAGAGGCTTGCGGCGGCGGAACTCTCGATCTATCTTCTGTTCTGGAAGTTTTAGGGTACGTAGGTATATATGGGTGCAGGGGGTACGTCGGTGGACCTCCAGGTTGCTCACGAGGTAGGGGGGCGCGCCCAGGGGGGCGCCCTCCACCCTCGTGGGTAGCCCGGGACTCCCCTGGCATGCACTCCAAGCCCATCAGGTTGGTTTCCTTCCAAAATTAACTTCTCCAGTTGATTTCGTTCTGTTTTGACTCCGTCTGGTATTCCTTTTCCTCGAAACACTGAAATAGGCATAAAACAGCAAATCTGGGCTGGGCCTCCGGTTAATAGGTTAGTCCCAAAAATAATATAAAAGTGGATAATAAAGCCCAATATTGCCTAAAACAGTAGATAAAGTAGCATGGAGCAATCAAAAATTATAGATACGTTGGAGACATATCAAGCATCCCCAAGCTTAATTCCTGCTCGTCCTCGAGTAGGTAAATGATAAAAAAAGAATTTTTGATGCGGAGTGATACTTTGGCATAATTTCAATGTAAATCTTGTTAATTGTGGCATGAATATTCAGATCCGAAAGATTCAAGACAAAAGTTCATATTGACATAAAAATAATAATACTTCAAGCATACTAATCAAAGCAATCATGTCTTCTCAAAATAACATGGCAAAAGAAAGTTCATCCCTACAAAATCATATAGTTAGGCTATGCTTCATTTTCGTCACACAAAGATGTTCCCAACTTCTATACCCCCGATGACAAGCCAAGCAATTGTTTCAGACTTAAATAATCTCAAACTTTTTCAACCTTCACGCAATACATGAGCGTGAGCCATGGATATAGCACTATGGGTGGAATAGAATATGATGATGGGGATTGTGTGGAGAAGACAAAAAAGGAGAAATTCTCACATTGACGAGGCTAATCAACGGGCTATGGAGATGCCCATCAATTGATGTCAACATGAGGAGTAGGGATTGCCATGCAACGGATGCACTAGAGCTATGAATGCTCAACAAAAGAAAACTAGTGGGTGTGCATCCAACTTGCTTGCTCACGAAGACCTAGGGCATTTAAGGAAGCCCATCGTAGGAATATACAAGCCAAGTTCTATAATGAAAAATTCCCACTAGTATAAGAAGACAACTTATGAGACTCACTACATGAAAAACAAGGTGCTACTTTGAAGCACAATATATGAGACTCACTACATGAAGAACAAGGTGCTACTTTGAAGCACAATATATGAGACTACATGAAGAACAAGGTGCTACTTTGAAGCACAAGTGTGGAAAAAGAGATAGTAGCATTGCCCTTTTTATTTTCTTTTTTTTGGGCCTTCTTTTTTTCTTTTTGGCCTTTCTCTTTTTTTGGGCAATGCTCTAATAATGATGATCATCACACTTCTATTGATTACAACACAAGGATTACAACTCGAATACTTAGAACAAAATATGGCTCTATATGAATGCCTCCGGCGGTGTACCGGGATGGTGCAATGAATCAAGAGTGACATGTATGAAAAATAATGCATGGTGGCTTTGCCACAAATACGATGTCAACTACAAGATCATGCAATGGCAATATGACAAAAGTAATGTATGTCATGATGATGATGGTGGAAGTTGCATGGCAATATATCTCGGAATGGCTATGGAAATGCCATAATAGGTAGGTATGGTGGCTGTTTTGAGGAAGATATAAGGAGGTTTATGTGTGATAGAGCGTATCGTATCACGGGGTTTGGATGCACCGGCGAAGTTTGCACCAACTCTCAAGGTGAGAAAGGGCAATGCACGGTACCGAAGAGGCTAGCAATGGCGGAAAGGTGAAAGTGCGTATAATACATGGACTCAACATTAGTTAAAAGAACTCATATACTTATTGCAAAAATTTAGAATTCATCAAAAATCAAGTATTATGCGCATGCTCCTAGGGGGATAGATTGGTAGGAAAAGACCATCGCTCGTCCCCGACCGCCACTCATAAGGATGCACAAGCCAGGTACACTTCATGTTTCAAATTTGTTACACAACTTTAACCATACGTGCATGCTACGGGACTTGCTAACTTCAACACAAGCATTCTTTGAATTCACAATCACACAACTAGCATGACTTTAATATCACAACCTCCATATCTCAAAACAATTATCAAGCATCAAACTTATCTTAGTATTCAATGCACTCAAAAGAAAGTTTCACATATCTTGAATACCAAGTATATTAACATTAAGCAAATTACCATGCTAATAACGACTCTCAAAATAATCTAAGTGAAGCATGAGAGATCAATAGTTTCTATAAAACAAATCTACCATTGTGCTCTAAAAGATATAAGCGAAGCACTAGAGCAAAAATTATCACGCTCAAAAGATATAAGTGAAGCATATAGAGTATTCTAGCAAATTCCAATTTGTGTGTGGCTCTCTCTCATTAAAGAATTTCAGATCTTGATACTTCATTCAAACAGCAAGAAAAGCTAAGGAAAACTACAATGCAAGGATAGCACAACTCATGTGAAGAAGCAAAAACTTAGGTTCAACCGATGCTAACCGATAGTTGTTGAAGAAGAAAGGTGGGATGCCTACCGGGGCATCCCCAAGCTTAGATGCTTGAGTCTTCTTGAAATATTATCTTGGGGTGCCTTGGGCATCCCCAATCTTGAAATTTTGTGTCGCCTTAATTCCTCTCATATCATGGTTTCTCTTTTTATCAAAAGCTTCATTCACAACAAACTCAACAAGAACTCGTGAGATAGGTTAGTATAAACCAATGCAAAACCTTATCATCCTCTACTGTAACAAATCACTTACATTATTATTCAACATTGCATACTAAATGCCTCTGCATATCTAATACTCCTATCCTCAAATAGAATCATTAAACAAGCAAACATATGCAAACAATGCAACCATAACAGCAATCTGCCAAAACAGTACAGTCTGTAAAGAATGCAAGAGTATAAGTACTTCCCTGACTCCAAAAATTATGAACTAAAATTCCCACTGTAATAAATTTATCAGATCTCAATATGCAAAAAGATTCAACGTTATACCATGCTCTGAATTTTCTAGGGAATTTCTGCAACAGCGGTAAACTTTCTGTTTTCAAACAGCAACATGCATACTAGCAAAATAAGCATGGTAAAGGCTATCCTTGACTTTTTTATTGAAACTAAAGAGGCAAAACACTATTATAACTAACAGAAAGTAAAAACTAACAAAATAAAATGACGCTCCAAGCAAAACACATATCATGTGGTGAATAAAAATATAGCTCCAAGTAAAGTTACCGATGAACGAAGACGAAAGAGGGGATGCCTTCCGGGGCATCCCCAAGCTTAGGCTCTTGGTTGTCCTTGAATATTACCTTGGGGTGCCTTGGGCATCCCCAAGCTTAGGCTCTTGCCACTCCTTATTCCATAGTCCATCTAATCTTTACCCAAAACTTGAAAACTTCAACCACACAAAACTCCAAACAAAACTCGTAAGCTCCGTTAGTATAAGAAAATAAAACCACCACTTAGGTACTGTAATGAACTCACTCTAAATTCATATTGGTGTAAAACCTAATGTATTCCAAGTTACCTATGGTTCATACACTCCGATACTACTCATAGATCCATCAAAATAAGCAAACAACACATAGAAAACAGAATCTGTCAAAAACAGAACAGTCTGTAGTAATCTGTATAAAATGTATACTTATGGAACCCCAAAAATTATGAAATAAATTGATGGACCTGAGAAATTTGTCTATTAATGATCTGCAAAAAGAATCAACCTAAAAAGACTCTCCAGTAAAAACTGGCAGCTAATCTCGTGAGCGCTAAAGTTTCTGTTTTTCACAGCAAGATCATATAAACTTCACCCAAGTCTTCCCAAAGGTTCTACTTGGCACTTTATTGAAACAAAAGCTATAAAACATTATTACTACAGTAGAATAATCATGTGGAAACACAAAAACAGTAAGGATAAATATTGGGCTGTCTCCCAACAAGCGCTTTTCTTTAATGCCTTTCTAGCTAGGCATGATGATGACAATGATGCTCACATAAAAGATAAGAATTGAAAAATAACGGGAGCATCATGAAGCATATGACTAGCACATTTAAGCCTAACCCACGTCCTATGCATAGGTATTTTGTGAGCAAACAACTTATGGGAACAATAATCAACTAGCATAGGATGGCACAACAAGCATAGCTTCAAGAATTTAAGCACACAAAGAGGAAACTTGACATTATTGCAATTCCTACAAGCATATGTTCCTCCCTCGTAATAATTTTCAGTAGCATCATGAATGAATTCAACAATATAACCATCACCTAAAGCATTCTTTTTATGATCTACAAGCATAGAAAATTTTCTACTCTCCACATAAGCAAACTTCTTCTTTATAGCATATGTATCATCAAAATAATCATCATAAATAGGAGGCATGCTTTCATCATAGTAAATTTGCTCATCAAAGCTTGGGGGACAAAAAATATCATCTCCATCAAACATAGCTTCCCCAAGATTGTGGCTTTGCATATCATTAGCATCATGGATATTCAAGGAATTCATACTAACAACATTGCAATCATGCTCATCATTCAAAGATTTAGTGCCAAACATTTTAAAGATTTCTTCTTCTAGCACTTGAGCACAATTATCCTTTCCATCATACTCACGAAAGATATTAAAAAGGTGAAGCATATGAGACAAACTCAACTCCATTTTTTTGTAATTTTCTTTTATAAACTAGACTAGTGCTAAAACAAGAAACAAAAAGATTTGATTGCAAGATCTAAAGATATACCTTCACTTACCTAGCCTCCCCGGCAACGGTGCCAAGAAAGAGCTTGATGTCTACTACACAACCTTCTTCTTGTAGACGTTGTTGGGCCTGCAAGTGCACAGGTTTGTAGGACAGTAGCAAATTTCCCTCGAGTGGATGACCTAAGGTTTATCAATCCTTAGGAGGCGTAGGATGAAGATGGTCTCTCTCAAACAACCCTGCAACCAAATAACAAAAAGTCTCTTGTGTCCCCAACACACCCAATACAATGGTAAATTGTATAGGTGCACTAGTTCGGCGAAGAGATGAAGATACAAGTGCAAAATAGATAGTAGACATAGGTTTTTGTAATCTGAAATAATAAAAACAGCAAGGTAGCGAGCGATAAAAGTGAGCGTAAACGGTATTGCAATGATAGGAAACAAGGCCTAGGGATCATACTTTCACTAGTGTAAGTTCTCTCAACAATAATAACATAGATAGAACATATGACAAGCCCTCAACATGCAACAAAGAGTCACTCCGAAGCCACTAATAGTGGAGAACAAACGTAGAGATTATGGTCTGGTACAAAACCACCACAAAGCTATTCTTTCGGATCGATCTATAAAAGAGTTTGTACTAGAATAACACCTTAAGACACAAATCAACCAAAACACTAATGTCACCTAGATACTCCATTGTCACCTCAAGTATCTGTGGGCATGATTATACGATATGCATCACACAATCTCAGATTCATCCAACCAACATAAAAGTACTTCAAAGAGTGCCCCAAAGCTACTACCGGAGAGTCAAGAACGTGTGCCAACCCCTATGCATAGGTTCCCAAGTGTCAGGAAACCCGCAAGTTGATCACCAAAACATACATCAAGTGGATCAATAGAATAACCCATTGTCACCACGGTTATCCCACGCAAGACATACATCAAGTGTTCATAAAAGACTCAATCCGATAAGATAACTTCAAAGGGGAAACTCAATTCATCACAAGAGAGTAGAGGGGAGAAACATCATAAGATCCAACTACAATAGCAAAGCTCGGGATACATCCAGATCGTGCCTTAAAGGGAACACGAGAGAGAACATGAGAGAGAGAGAGATCAAACACATAGCTACTGGTACATACCCTCAACCCCGAGGGTGAACTACTCCCTCCTCGTCATGGATAGCACCGGGATGATGAAGATAGCCTCCGGTGATGGGATCCCCCTCCGGCAGGGTGCCGGAACAGGGTCCCGATTGGTTTTTGGTGGCTACAGAGGCTTGCGGCGGCGGAACTCCTGATCTATCTTCTGTTCTGGAAGTTTTAGGGTACGTAGGTATATATGGGTGCAGGGGGTACGTCGGTGGACCTCCGGGTTGCTCACGAGGTAGGGGGGCGCGCCCAGGGGGCGCACCCTCCATCGTCGTGGGCAGCCCGGGACTCCCCTGGCGTGCACTCCAAGCCCATCAGGTTGGTTTCCTTCCAAAATTAACTTCTCTAGTTGATTTCGTTCCGTTTTGACTCCGTCTGATATTCCTTTTCCTCGAAACACTGAAATAG
The DNA here is from genome assembly GCF_018294505.1 of Triticum aestivum. Classification (NCBI taxonomy): domain Eukaryota; kingdom Viridiplantae; phylum Streptophyta; class Magnoliopsida; order Poales; family Poaceae; genus Triticum; species Triticum aestivum. The sequence goes on along the minus strand of NC_057807.1, from coordinate 343,606,343 downwards.
GCATAAAATAGCAAATCTGGGCTGGGCCTCCGGTTAATAGGTTAGTCCCAAAAATAATATAAAAGTGGATAATAAAGCCCAATTTTTCCTAAAACATTAGATAAAGTAGCATGGAGCAATCAAAAGTTATAGATACATTGGAGACGTATCAAAACGCGTGGGAGCCAACCGGCTGGGTCGGAACAGAATGCGTCGTCATGTTCATCGGGAGGGCTTGGACGGAACAGGCGATGGAAACGAGGCCTGGCATACCACAGAACGGAGGAAGCGGCCTTGTGTTCGACCGGCCACGTTCGAAACGGGATCCTGTTCATCGGGAGGGGTCTGGCGTACCGCAAAATGGAGGAAATGGACCTCCTACGGTCGAAATGGGGGTCCTATTTATCGGGAGGGGTGTGGCGTACCGCAAAATGGACAAAACGGACTTGTGTTGGGGTGCTACGGTCGAAACGGGGGTCCTGTTGATCGGGAGGGGTGTGGTGTACCACAAAACGGACGAAACAGATTTGTGTTGGAGCGCTATGGTTGAAACGGGGGTCCTGTTCAACGGGAGGGGTGTGGCGTACCGCAAAACGGGACTCCACGGGATACTGTTCATCTCCACCATCGACCTCCTCTAGCCTCCACGGGATACCGTCGACCTCCTCCAGCCTCCACGGGCTCCTGTTCATCCAGCCTCCACCGCGCGCTACTCCCCCGGCTACTGTTCAACCACCCCTCCACGGGCACCCCTCCACTGTTTACTGTTCATCCAGCCCTCCACGGGGTCGTCCTGTTCATCCAGCCCTCCACACCATGGGGTCCTGTTCATCCAGAGGCAAGGCCACCACTCACTGTTCATCCACCCCCCACCCTCGCAACACTCACTGTTCATCCAGAGAGGCAGCATCGACCGGCTTCAGTTAGCAGCAGTAGCGAAGGAATCGCTCGATCGGGTTCAGTTAACAGCCATCGATCGACTGCTCGGGTTCAGTAACGCATAGCCTGCAGTGCAATCGCTCGTGTTCAGTTAGAGCCCAACGCCTCGCTCGGGTTCAGTTAGAGCCAACGCCTCGCACACACGCGCGTATGTGTACGAGAGAAACGCGCATTGCTCGGCCCCCGACCGCCCACCATAACCGGGAACTCCCCGAAATTTTCCTCACCCTCGCTTCTACCATGATTTTTTCCGTCATGGACGGCCCAAAGAATGTCATGTGGCTGCGTCTCCGGCCCGCCCAGGACGAAAAGCCCATTTTCTGTCATGATTTTTTGTCATAGAAGTAGGAGCCCACCACATCTATGATGATACCGGGTTTTGTCACAATTATCGTCATACAAGTGTCATATGTATGACAGAATTTTTTTCCGTTCGGCCCAAAATGTCATGGATGTGTCTTTTTTTTGTAGTGTCTGCTACTCGTTGGGTTCGACACTCTTACTTATCGAAAGGACTACGATAGATCCCCTACACTTGTGGGTCATCATCTCCTGCAGTAGTGTACTGTTGCAAACCAATTCATATTTTGTTTTTGTATTATATCTACTGTAATATAACTTTTCCATGGCTTATACTACCGATAAAAATTGATAGTTTCATCAAAACGAGCAAAACAATGCATCAAAAACAGAATCTGTCTTAAACAGGACAGTCTGTAGTAATCTGAACATTCACCATACTTATGGTACTCCAAAAATTCTGAAAAAATTAGGAAAAATAAAAATTTTGTATATCAAGACAGCAAAAAAGGTTTCAAAACCATTTGACGTTCCGGTAAAAAATGTAAAATCGCACACTTCATCCAAAGTTTCAGTTTTGCACCGCACAAACCAACAAGCAATTTAAACATCCTAAAGGCAAACCTTGGCACATTATTTTTGTAATACAATGGATTTGTATAAGGGAATAATTATTTTTTGAAAAGTTTCTGCAATTCAAGAATCACAAAGTTTCCATGGGCATGAACAAAGTTCAATGCATGCTCCCGCTTCCACAGTGCTCGTCTATCTCACTTTCACTTTTCTTTTTGTGAAGTTTTAAGTTCCCCTCTTTATTTTTTTGTTTTTAAACTTTATAAAATCACTCGACATAAATAAATGACTCTCTAAAACTTCCAGGTTGTCTTCCTGGCAGCGCTTTCTTTAAATCCATTAAGCTAGGCATAAAGTGCTCAAGTAATGAATCCACCCAGATCCCAAGGTATATCAAAGCCAATTTTAATTAACAATGATTTGGCATTTAGTAGTGAGCACAAAGCAACATATATCAAGCAATGATGAAGTCTAACTCTCTTCCTATGCATCGGCATGTCATACGAGAACAATTCATGCACATTAAGTAAAAGCCAATACATAGCATAAGCGGTTTCTTGCAATTTTATCATGTTGGAAACATAGAGAGGCGGAGATGTAGTTCCTCTCTCATAATAATTGCAAGTAGGAGCAGCAAGCACATGCATATTATATTCATAAAAATCATCATGTGCAATGGTAAAAGGCAACCCATCAATATAATCCTTAACAAGAGCAAACTTCTCCGATATAGTGTAGTTGGGAGAATTCAAAAAGATAATAGGACTATCATGTGTGGGTGCAATAGCAACAATTTCATTCTTAATATAAGGAACTATAGAAAGTTCATCTCCATAAGCATAATTCATATTGGCATCTTGGCCACAAGCATAGCAAGCATCAAGTTCATCAAAAAGGGATATTTCAAAAGAATCAACGGGATCATAGCAATTATGGTAGAACTCATCCTTCAGTAAGAATGGAGGGACATTAAACAATGTATGAGTTGGAGGGTTACTCTCATTAGAAGGTGGGCATGGGTGGTCAATCCGCTCTTCCTCCTTTTGTTCTTCGCTCTCATCCTCATCTTTTTCATCTAATGAGCTCATAGTTTCATCAATTTCTTCTTCCATAGACTCCTGCAAAATATGAGTCTCCTCTTGGACAACGGAGACTTTCTCAATAAATCCATCAATACCAGAATTATATTTATAATTATCATAGCAATATTTAAGGATGGCAAAATTTCAGGTCTATAAACATCATCATCAAAAGCTTCATACTTTTCAAACAAAGATTCAATTTCATAAGCACCCTTAAAAGCAACAAATTCTTCTATTCTTCCCACATCATAGTAATCATATATACCATTAGCATAAGAAGCCAAGGTTTCATTATCATTAAATTCACATGAAAAGGGAAGGTGTGGAACCTATCTTAGAGCAACAAGTATAATCATATCTCAAGCATAGATTCCAAGCATACCATTCCAACATTTCAATTTGATCCCGTAATTTTTTTCCCTTTTGAGTCAAGTGATAATCCCTAAAGTATTCATGTTGATCCAACGTTACACCCATTATCATGTTGAATGGAGTTTTCTCAGGATTATCAAAGTAGTGCATAATATTTTTCACATAACGAGCATCGAGGGTTTTAGGAGGTTCCCCATCTCCATGAGTAGCAAGTACCACTAATTTTTTTGGTGTTTCATGTTCCATATCCATAACTAAAGATAGAGAACAACTTAGAATAGAAAATAAAAACTACTTAGTGATAAAGCAAACAAGCACACACGAGAATATTCACCCCACGCTATTGCTCCCCAGCAACGGCGCCAGAAAAAGATCTTGATAACCCACAAGTATAGGGGATCATTTGTAGCCTTATTCGATAAATAAGAGTGTCAACCCCAACGAGGAGCTAAAGGTAGAACAAATATTCCCTCAAGTTCTACCGACCACCAATACAACTCTACACACGCTTGACGTTCGCTTTACCTAGAACAAGTATGAAACTAGAAGTACTTTGTAGGTGTGATAGGATAGGTTTGAAATATAATAAAGAGCACGTAAATAAAATCCAGGGGCTGTTTAGATAAAGACACAACTAAGTTAGTTTTAGTACAGAGCTTTTGTCAACAAGAAAGTTATTTGTCCCTAGGCAATCGATAACAAGTACCGGTAATCATTGTTGTAATTTTATATGATGGAGAGGCATGAGCTAACATACTTTCTCTACTTGGATAATATGCACTTATGATTGGACCCCTAGCAAGCATCCGCAACTACTAAAGATCATTAAGGTCGTGAAACCCAACCATATCATTAAGTATCAAGTCCTCTTTACTCCCATACGCCGTAACCCACCTATCCGCATTTGGGTTGTTGTCATCCCCCGCAACACTGACAATAAGCAAACCATGAACATATTGCAATACCAGGCAGCGGGGGCCACTCACGTTTGTGCGAGACGGAGGGCACTGTAGGACAACACCATAAATAAAATATGCAATCATACCAAGCAAGATCACGATTAACCCATAGGACAAAACGGATCTGCTCAAACATCATAGGATAACCATAGATCATTGGGAAATAATATATGGAGTTGAGCACCATGTTTAAGTAGAGATTACAGCTGTCACATCCCTATCTTATGGTACTACTTAGTGCTAGCATCTGGTGTTGCATCATGTTTAAATTTCTCAGAAACTTGAAATGGGGATGACATAAACCCCCAGCACCCCTGTAAACCAATTAGGGTTTACGAAAATCATTTTCAATGAACCCAAAATGCCCTTCTAAAATGTTCATCATCTTTGCCCTAGTCTAGAACCTCTGATAAAAATGGTGCACACTTTTCTAGGACAATAGAGGGTCATTGACTTAAATCATATTCTATTTGCAATTGGGCATTTAAATGCTATAAAATATTTTAAATGCTCAATTAATCACAAACTCAAATGTTTGCTGTTGGAAATATTCTGAACAGTGGCATGGAGCAGTTTTATGATTTTTGGATATGCCCTGGCATTTTAATAAAGTCAAAGCCAATTATAGAATAATATAAAAACTGAAACAAATAAAAAGAGAGAGAGAAAGGAAACTTACCTGGATGACCCAATACTGTAGCAGCCCAGCTGGGCAAAGCCAGCCCAGCCCACCAGGGGCTCCCTATCGTCTTCCTACTCTTGCCAGAGCAGGCAGGCTACTGCCTGTCGCCCGCGCGCCGCCCCTGGCCACCTCCTGCTTGCCAGTGAGGCACCCCCAACGCGTCTGGAGACGCCCCACAGCCCCCTTTGCCTCTCCTGTTGCTCTCTACTCTCTCCCTCGACCTCTGGCCCCTCTCCTGAGCACACCCGAGCGTTGCCGTCTTCACCGCTTGCTGTAGCCACGCCCACAAGCCCTCCCTCGCCTCACCGATGTGTCCATGGCCTCCGCCTCGACGCCCTCGTCCTCCCCGTCGACTCGCACGACACCGGACGCCTCAAAACCCTGTCCCTGACCTCGTTTTTGTCGTTCGGCCGCCGAGATCGTCGGCGACCTTTCGTCGCCGTCCGGCCATCACCGAGCCTGCTTCGACGTCTGCTGCAACCACTGTGAGCCCCTGCATTGAACCCTCCCTCTCCTCTCCTTCAGTTTCTCGCCATAGAAGCCGCCCCTTGCTGACCGTAGCACGCCGCCGCACAAGCTCGTCGCCGACGAGGCTCCGGTGACCAAATGGTCCCGTGCATATGTTTGTTGTCTTCGTGAGCGCATGTAGCACCCGTAGGAACTAACTGTTGTGCCTCCCGTGCACCGTGTCATCGTTTTTATCAGCGCCTGAACTCCGGCGGGAGCAAAAGAGCTCGCCGCCGTTGACTCCGTCCACCCCCGCTCGAACCACGTCCACCCACAGATGAGCCTCGCTTCCCTCTTTCAAATGCGCCCTTCCACGCGTCAAATGATGGCCTGTAGGCGAAACCCGAGCCACTTCAGTGTGCCTCCGCCGCTTTTTGGTCGCCGTCGACGTAACTCCGGCAAGGGTGACGTGGCAGATTAGTTAGGGCTAATGACGCACTTAGTCAACCCCTAGTGACACTGACAGCGGGGCCCCACTGACTAATTAAACTTAGATTAGTTTCTTCTTAGTATTAACTAATCACAGTGGCCCCACGCATCAGCATTGACCATGCTGACATGGCCATTGACTGGGTCCACATGTCAATGACCCTAACTAGCACCGTGACACTGACCAGTGGGACCTACTGGTCTGGTTTGACCTGGACCCGGTCTGTTGACTAGCTGACGTCACAGTGGCGCAGTGCTGACGCAATAAGTGATTTTCTGGATTTAATTTAATTCAGGAAATTCCAAAAAAATGCCCAAAACTTCTAAAATTCATAGAAATTCAACAATAACTCAGAATGAAATAAGTTATATATGAAAAATGATCAGAAAAATGCAATCTATCCATATGCACTGGTTTCATGCATGTTAAAGCAACTTAAACCTGCTGTTTATATCAAAACATGATAATGCACTTTATAAATTCATAGTTTGAGTTTGAACTTGAACCTTGGGTTCAAAATAACTCAAACCCATCTGGTTGTAGTTGCATTAGGCCAACACACTCATATTGCATGTCATGATCATGCATCATATTGTGCATTGCATTGATTGTGTTTCCTTCTCTATTGCTGGAACTTGCCCCCTCTCGATAGACGTGGTTCCGACAATGTGATCAATGACATCGATGAAGAACTATACTATCTTCAGAAGTGCCAGACAAGCAAAGCCCCCTTGCTCATTTCCATACAATCCCATTCTCTCGCTCCTGTTCTCTTTAACTGCATTAGGACAACAATGATTCATTGTTACATGTTGCGATAGCTGAACCCCTTTCCTCTGCATGACCTGTCATTGCACTACAAAAAAAGACACATCTGTGACATTTTGGGCCGAACGATTTTTTTTGTCATACATATGACACTTCTATGACGATAATTGTGACAAAACCCGGTATCATCATAGATGTGGTGGGCTCCTACTTCTATGACAAAAAATCATGACAGAAAATGGGCTTTTTGTCCTGGGCGGGCCGGAGACGCAGCTGCATGACATTCTTTGGGCCATCCATGACGAAAAAAGCCGTGGTAGAAGCGAGGGGGAGGAAAATTTCGGGGAGTTGCCGGTTACGGTGGGAGGTCGGGGCCTAGCGATGCACGTTTCTCTCGTACACGTACGCGCGTGTGTGCGAGGCGTTGGCTCTAACTGAACCCGAGCGAGGCGTTGGGTTCTAACTGAACCTGAGCGCTTGCACTGCAGGCTACGCGTTACTGAACCCGAGCGATCGACCGATGGCTGTTAACTAAACCCGATGGAGCGATTCCTTCGCTACTGCTGCTAACTGAAGCCGATCGATTAGATGAACAGTGAGCGTTGCGAGGGGGGGGGTGGATGAACAGTGAGTGGTGGCGTTGCCTCTGGATGAACAGGACCCCGTGGTGTGGAGGGCTGGATGAACAGTAGACGGTGGAGGGGTGGCCGTGGAGGGGTGGCTGAACAGGACGACCCCGTGGTGTGGAGGGCTGGATGAACAGTAGACGGTGGAGGGGTGGTTGAACAGTAGCCGGTGGAGTAGCGCGCGGTGGAGGCTGGATGAACAGGAGCCCGTGGAGGCTGGAGGAGGTCGACGGTGGAGATGAACAGTATCCCGTGGAGTCCCGTTTTGCGGTACGCCACACCCCTCCCAATGAACAGGACCCCCGTTCCGACCATAGGAGGTCCGTTTCCTCCGTTTTGCGGTATGCCACACCCCTCCCGATCAACAGGACACCCGTTTCGACC
>NC_057807.1:343569579-343598386 GCF_018294505.1 Triticum aestivum | reverse complement strand
CGTAGGAGGTCCATTTCGTCCGTTTTGCGGTACGCCACACCCCTCCCGATCAACAGGACCCCCGTTTCGACCGTAGGAGGTCCGTTTCCTCCGTTTTGCGGTACGCCACACCCCTCTCGATCAACAGGACCCCTGTTTCGACCATATGAGGTCCGTTTCCTCCGTTTTGCGGTACGCCACACCCCTCTCGATCAACATGACCCCGTTCCGAACGTAGGAGGTCCGTTTCCTCTGTTCTGCGGTACGCCAGGCCTTGTTTCCATCGCCTGTTCCGTCCAAGCCCTCCCGATGAACACGACCACGCATTCCATTCTGACCCAGCCGGTTGGCTCCCACGCGTTTCGTTGCCTCCCGATGAGCACGACGCATTCCGTTGCCTCCCCATGAACACTACGCATTCCGTTGCCTCCCCATGAACACGACGACGATGTTGTTTCTCCGTTCCGACCCAGCCATGTACACAAGCCCTCGCCGTACATATGCGTGAGTAGGCGTTCGAGACCCCGCCCGTATGTACACATACGTGGCCGTATTTTCTTTCTTGTACCCTGGTCGTTGTATGTACGTGTACATGCTACGTGCGCGCCTCTACTACGACACATGCGCGCCTCTACTACGACACATGCGCGCCTCTACATCCATCAGTATATATGTACGTACACGTTCGCGAACAGAATGACAACGCTACATACGCTTCGATCAGGTGGGTCCCGACTGTCAGGCACTTCCTTGCCTGCGAAGATGTAGCTGGTGGGTCCCAACAGTCAGGGGGGCGAATCGTTTTTTATCCCGGATGCACTTCCTTGCTTGCGACGATGTAGCTGGTGGGTCCCACCAGTCAGGGGGGCGAATCATTTTTTTCCCCGGACGCACTTCCTTGCGTGCGAAGTTGTAGCTGGTGGGTCCCAGCAGTCAGGGGGGAAACGTTTTTTTCACGCAATACGGTGGCCCGTCCGGTGGGTCCCCGCTGTCAGGTGGAGGAATAATTATTTTGCGCGTAATAAGGAGGCACTTAATTGATGCGGCCGTGGACCCAGTTGTCAGCCTCTCCACGTACAGTCCATGTCCGATGGAAGCCGTTCCTTGTCCATGTTGACAACGCCGCACCGAGAGCGTGGACGACGGCGAGGCCTAGGAAGGGGACGACGCGGAGCCGGGGAAGACGCGGCAGTGTATGCCCACGTGTAGAGGAGTACGAGGGTTCACTGGTTCGCTGCTGTTTCCCACGCGGAGGGGAGTACGACTGTACGAGGGTTTACTGGTTCGTCTGCCGTCGCCGGAGAATAACAGCAGGTGTGGGTGAGTAGAGGGATGGCTAGGCCAGCGATGGGAGTACGATGTGGCGGTGAGTCCTGCGCGGCAGCACAGCCGACCGCGGGGAGGAGGGAGTAGGTAATCCCGCCGGCGGTTGTTTGAGCGGCTGGAGCAGGAAGAGCAGGGATTGAGGAAGCACGACGGACGTTGGATGGACATCCAACCGTCACTGCTTGTGTGTCAACCATTTTTTTAGGAAAGCCTCAAATCTGTGGAAAACAACATACAACCCATCTGCCATTATTTCTAATAATTTACAGCCCATTTGCTAATTCTTAAGGTTTTTTTTGGAGTCCATATTCTTTTTGTTAGCATTACAGCCCATATTGTTGCCACGGTTAAAAAACTATACGAAATTTTGTATATTTCGGTGCGGTCTGAACTGTTTTTAATCCCGAAATTTCGACTCACATTCAAACTGATTTTAAAAATAAATGTATATCAATATAAAATCCAACAAATTCTCCATGCATAAAAATTAATGTAATTTAAAATCTTGAAATGAAAAAAAAATATTTGAAACTAATTGCCGGTTTGATGTGTTTTAAAAATGTACAGCCCATTTCTCATTACTGATGGGCCATTTTCTCGGCAGCCGAATGAAAGCTCTCCTCGTCTTGAAAGATTTACAGCCCAACATGCCTGACAAAGCGACTTACTTGGCAAATCACAAAAAAACTGGGTTGTGGCCATGGACCCAGATGTCAGTCTCTCCACGTACAGTACTCTTCCGATGGAAGTCGTTCCTTGACCACGTTGACCATGCCGCACGAAGAGCACCAAGGCGGTGGACGACGACGAAGCCTAGGAAGGGGACGACACGGAGCCGGGGAAGACGCGACAGTGGAAGCCCGCGCGGAGAGGAGTACGAGGGTTCACTGGTTTGGCTGCGGTGTGAGGCTGCCATCGGCGCAGGGCCTGGCCAGCGGTGGGAATAGTAGGGGGCGGTGAGGCCTCCGCGGCAGCACAGCCGGCCACGGGAGGCAGGAGCATGCGGCACGACCGGTGCTGCTTTGGGCGGCTGGAGCAAGAAGACCAGAGGTTGAAGAAGCACTACGGCCGTTGGATGGACATCGTACGGTCACTGGAGCTAGAATCGTTCATATTGACTAAGTTGAGAAAGCCCTTCATCCCCGTCAACTTAGTAGGCCCACAAGACAGCCTCCCACCAAGGTGGGTCCCAGCTAGCCAGGGGAGTATTCATTTTTGTGTGCATAATAAGGAGGCATTTCTGGTGGGTCTGAGCTGACAGCGGGGGGGACGTTTTTGCACGAAATACGGTGGCCCGTCCGGTGGGTCCCAGTAGTCAGGGGGAAACGATTTTTTTTGCAAAATACTGGTGGCCCATCCTGTGAGTCCCCGCTGTCAGGTGGAGGAATAATTATTTTCCGCGTAATAAGGAGGCACTTCCTTGCGGCTGCCATGGACCCAGATATCAGCCTCTCCACATATAGTACTCTTCCGATGGAAGTCGGTCGTTGACCACATTGACCACGCCGCGCCGAGAGCACCACGGCGGTGGACGACGGCGAGGCCTAGGAAGGGGACGACGCGGAGCTGGGCCACGGGAGGCAGGAGCAGGTGGTACTACAGCCGGCCACGGGAGGCAGGAGCAGACGGCACGACCAGCGCTGCTTTGGGCGGCTGGAGCAAGAAGACCAGAGGTTGAAGAAGCACTATGGCCATTGGATGGACATCTGACGGTCACTGGAGTATTGACTAAGTTGACAAAGCCCTCCATCCCCGTCAACTTAGTAGGCCCACAAGTCAGCGCAACAATATGGTGGGTCCCAGCTAGCAGGGGGGTATTCATTTTTTTGGGCGTAATAAGGAGGCACTTCCTTGCGTGCGAAGATATAGCTGGTGGGTCCGACCTGTCAGCGGGGGGAACGTTTTTTTCGTGAAATACAGAGGCCCTTCCTGTGGGTCCTAGCTGTCAGGTGGAGGAATCATTATTTTGCGCGTAATAAGGAGGCATTTCCTTGCGTGCAGCCATGGACCCAGCTGTCAGCCTCTCCACGTACAGTCCACTTCCGATGGATGTCGTTCATTGACCATGTTGACCAGGCCGCGCCGAGAGCACCAGGGTGGTGGACGACGGCAAGGCCTAGGAAGGGAACAACACGGAGCCAAGGAATACTCGGCAGTTCTTGTTGGGGAACGTAGTAATTTCAAAATTTTCCTACGCACACGCAAGATCATGGTGATGACATAGCAACGAGAGGGGAGAGTGTTGTCTACGTACCCTCGTAGACCATTAAGCAGAAGCGTTATGACAACACGGTTGATGTAGTCGTACGTCTTCACGATCCGACCGATCCAAGCACTGAACGTACGGCACCTCCGTGTTCAGCACACGTTCAGCTCGATGATGTTCCCCGGACTCCGATCCAGCAAAGTGGCGGGGATGAGTTCCGTCAGCACGACGGCGTGGTGACGATGATGATGCTCTACCGGCACAGGGCTTCGCCTAAACTTCGCGACAATATGACCGAGGTGGAATATGGTGGAGGGGGGCACCGCACACGGCTAAGGAACGATCCATAGATCAACTTGTGTATCATGGGGTGCCCCCCTGCCCCCGTATATAAAGGAGCAAGGGGGGAGGAGGCCGGCCCTAGGATGGGGTGCGCCAAGTGTGGAGTCCTACTAGGACTCCCTAGTCCTAGTAGGATTCCACCTCCCTTGTTGGAGTAGGAGAAGGGGAAAGAGGGGGAGAGGAAGAAGGAAAGGGGGCTGCGCCCCTTGTCCAATTCAGACTAGAGGGGGGGCGCAGGCCTCCTTCCTTTTGGCCTCTCTCCTCCATTCCCGTATGGCCCAATAAGGCCCATATACTCCCCAGCGAATTCCCGTAACTCTCCGGTACTCCGAAAAATACCCGAGTCACTCGGAACCTTTCCGAACTCCGAATATAGTCGTCCAATATATCGATCTTTACGTCTCGACCATTTCGAGACTCCTCGTCATGTCCCCGATCTCATCCGGGACTCGGAACTCCTTCGATACATAAAAACTCATAAACTCATAATATAACTGTCATCGAAACCTTAAGCGTGCGGACCCTATGGGTTCAAGAACTATGTAGACATGACCTAGAACTGTTTCCGGTAAATAACCAATAGTGGATCCTGGATTTTCATATTGGCTCCTACATATTCTACGAAGATCTTTATCGGTCAAACCGCATAACAACATACGTTGTTCCCTTTGTCATCGGTATGTTACTTGCCCGAGGTTCGATCGTCAGTATCCAATACCTAGTTCAATCTCGTTACCGGCAACTCTCTTTACTCGTTCCGTAATACATCATCCCACAACTAACTCATTAGTTGCAATGCTTGCAAGGCTTTAAGTGATGTGTATTACCGAGAGGGCCCAGAGATACCTCTCCGATAATCGGAGTGACAAAACCTAATCTCGAAATACGCCAACCCAACATGTACCTTCGGAGACACCTGTAGAGCACCTTTATAATCACCCAGTTACGTTGTGACGTTTGGTAGCACACAAAGTGTTCCTCTGGTAAACGGGAGTTGCATAATATCATAGTCACAGGAACATGTATAAGTCATGAAGAAAGCAGTAGCAACATACTAAACGATCGTGTGATAAGCTAATGGAATGGGTCAAGTCAATCACATCATTCTCCTAATGATGTGATCCCGTTAATCTAATGACAACTCTTTTGTCCATGGCTAGGAAACTTAACCATCTTTGATTCACGAGCTAGTCAAGTAGAGGCATACTAGTGACACTATGTTTGTCTATGTATTCACATATGTATTATGTTTCCGGTTAATACAATTCTAGCATGAGTAATAAACATTTATCATGAAATAAGGAAATAAATAATAACTTTATTATTGCCTCTAGGGCATATTTCCTTCAGTCTCCCACTTGCACTAGAGTCAATAATCTAGTTCACATCATCATGTGATTCAACACCAATATTCACATCTGTATGTGATTAATACCCATAGTTCACATCGTCATGTGATCAACACCCAAAGGGTTTACTAGAATCAATAATCTAGTTCACATCGCTATGTGATTAACACCTAAAGAGTACTAAGGTATGATCATGTTTTGCTTGTGAGAGAAGTTTAGTCAACGGGTCTGTCACATTCAGAGCCGTATGTACTTTGCAAATATTCTATGTCTACAATGCTCTGCACGGAGCTACTCTAGCTAATTGCTCCCATTTTCAATATGTATCCAGATTGAGACTTAGAGTCATGTGGATCGGTGTAAAAGCTTGCATCGATGTAACTCTTTACGACGAACACTTTTATCACCTCCATAATCGAGAAACATCTCCTTAGTCCTCACTAAGGATATTCTTGACAGCTATCCAGTGATCTACTATTAGATCAAAATTGTATTCCTTTGCCAAACGCAGAGCAAGGTATACAATAGTTCTGGTTCACAGCATAGCATACTTTATAGAACCTATGACTAAGGCATAGGGAATGACTTTTCATTCTCTTTCTATCTTCTGTCGTGGTCGGGCTTTGAGTCTTACTCAACTTCATACCTTGCAACACAGGCAAGAACTCCTTCTTTGACTGTTCCATTTTGAACTACTTCAAAATCTTGTCAAGGTATGTATTCATTGAAAAACTTATCAAGCGTCTTGATCTATCTCTATAGATCTTGATGCTCAATATGTATGCAGCTTCACCGAGGTCTTTCTTTGAAAAACTCCTTTCAAACACTCCTTTATGCTTTGCAGAATAATTCTACATTATTTCCGATCAACAATATGTCATTCACATATACCTATCAGAAAGGCTGTAGTGCTCCCACTCACTTTCTTGTAAATACAGGCCTTTCTAAAAGTCTGTATGAAACCATATGCTTTGATCAACTCATCAAAGCGTATATTCCAACTCCGAGATGCTTGCACCAGTCCATTGATGGATCGCTGGAGCTTGCACATTTTGTTAGCACCTTCAGGATTGACAAAACCTTCTGGTTGCATCATATACAACTCTTCTTTTAAGAAAACCATTAAGGAATGCAGTTTTGACATCCATTTGCCAGATTTCATAAAATGTGGCAATTGCTAACATGATTCGGACAGACTTAAGGATCGCTACACTTGAGAGAATCTCATTGTAGTCAACACCTTGAACTTGTCAAAAACCTTTTTGCGACAAGTCGAGCTTTGTAGATAGTAACACTACCATCAGCGTCCGTCTTCTTCTTGAAGATCCATTTATTTTCTATGGCTTGCCGATCATCCGGCAAGTCCACGAAAGTCCATACTTTGTTCTCATACATGGATCATATCTCAGATTTTATGGCCTCAAGCCATTTCGCGGAATCTGGGCTCATCATCGCTTCCTCATAGTTCGTAGGTTCATCATGGTCTAGTAACATGACTTCCAGAACACGATTATCGTACCACTCTGGTGCAGATCTTACTCTGGAAGACCTACGAGGTTTGGTAGCAACTTGATCTGAAGTTTCATGATCATCATTATTAACTTCCTCACTAATTGGTGTAGGAATCACTGGAACTGATTTCTGTGATGAACTACTTTCCAATAAGGGAGCAGGTACAATTACCTCATCAAGTTCTACTTTCCTCCCACTCACTTCTTTCGAGAGAAACTCCTTCTCTAGAAAGGATCCATTCTTAGCAACGAATGTTTTGCCTTTGGATTTGTGATAGAAGGAGTACCCAACAGTTTCCTTTGGGTATTGTAGGAAGACGCACTTCTCCAATTTGGGTTCGAGCTTATCAGGTTGAAACCTTTTCATATAAGCATCGCAACTCCAAACTTTAAGAAACGACAGCATAGGTTTACTGCTAAACCATAGTTCATACGGTGTCGTCTCAACGGATTTAGATGGTGCCCTTTTAAACGTGAATGCAGCTGTCTCTAATGCACAACCCCAAAACAATAGTGGTAAAACCGATAAGAGACATCATAGATCGCACCATATCCAATAAAGTGCAGTTACGATGTTCGGACACACCATAACGTTGTGGTGTTCCAGGTGGCGTGAGCTGTGAAACTATTCCACATTGTTTTAATTGAAGACCAAACTCGTAACTCAAATATTCGTCTCCGCGATCAGATTGTAGAAAATTTATTTTCTTGCTACGATGATTTTTCCACTTCACTCTGAAATTCTTTGAACCTTTCAATTATTTCAGACTTATGTTTCATCAAGTAGATATACTCATATCTGCTCAATTCATCTTGTGAAGGTCAGAAAATAACGATACCCACCACGAGCATCAACACTCATTGGACCTCATACATCGGTATGTATTGTTTCCAACAAGTCAGTAGCTCGTTCCATTGTTCCAGAGAATGGAGTTTTAGTCATCTTGCCCAAAAGGCATGGTTCGCAAGCATCAAATGATTCATAACCAAGTGATTCCGAAAATCCATCTTTATGGAGTTTCTTCATGCGCTTTACACCGATATGACCCAAACGGCAGTGCCACAAATAAGTTGCACTATCATTATCAACTTTGCATCTTTTGGCATCAATATTATGAATATGTGTATCACTACGATCGAGATCCAACAAACTATTTTCATTGGGTGTATGACCATCAAAGGTTTTATTCATTTAAACAGAACAACAATTATACTCTGATTTTAAATGAATAACCGTATTGCAATAAACATGATCAAATCATATTCATGCTCAACGCAAACGCCAAATAACATTTATTTCGGTTCAACACTAATCCCAAAAGTATAGGCGATGATGATCATATCAATCTTGGAACCACTTCCAACACTCATCGTCACTTCCCCTTCAACCAGTCTCTGTTTATATAACTCCTGTTTCGAGTTACTAATCTTAGCAACTGAACAAGTATCAAATACTCAGGGGCTACTATAAACACTAGTAAGGCACACATCAATAACCTGTATATCAAATATACCCTTATTCACTCCGCCATCCTTCTTATCCACCAAATATTCAGGGCATTTCCGCTTCCAGTGACCATTTCCTTTGCAGTGTAAGCACTCAGTTTCAGGCTTTGGTCCAGCTGTGAGCTTCTTCGCGGGAGTGAAAACTTGCTAGTCATTCTACTTGAAGTTCCCTTTCTATCCCTTTGCCCTTTTCTTGAAACTAGTGGTCTTGTCAATCATCAACACTTGATGCTCTTTCTTGATTTCTACCTTCGTCGATTTCAACATCACGAAGAGCTCGGGAATCATTTTCGTCATCCCTTGCATACTATAGTTCATCACAAAGTTCTACTAACTTAGTGATGGTGACTAGAGAACTCTGTCAATCACTATCTTATCTGGAAGATTAACTCCCACTTGATTCAAGCAATTGTAGTACCCACACAATCTGAGCACATGCTCACTAGTTGAGCGATTCTCCTCCATCTTTTAGCAATAGAACTTGTTGGAGACTTCATATCTCTCAACTCGGGTATTTGCTTGAAATATTAACTTCAATTCCTGGAACATCTCATATGGTCCATGACTTTCAAAACGTCTTTGAAGTCCCGATTCTAAGCCGTTAAGCATGGTGCACTAAACTATCAAGTAGTCATCATATTGAGCTAGCCAAATGTTCATAACGTCTGCATCTGCTCCTGCAATAGGTTTGTCACCTAGCGGTGCATCAAGGACATAATTCTTCTGTGCAGCAATGAGGATAAACCTCAGATCACGGATCCAATCCGCATCAGTGCTACTAACATTTTTCAACACAATTTTCTCTAGGAACATATCAAAATAAACATATGAAAGCAACAACGCAAGCTATTGATCTACAACATAATTTGCAAAATACTACCAGGACTAAGTTTGTGATAAATTTAAGTTCAATTAATCATATTACTTAAGAACTCCCACTTAGAAAGACATCCCTCTAATCCTCTAAGTGATCACGTGATCCAAATCAACTAAACCATAACCGATCATCATGTGAAATGGAGTAGCTTTCAATGGTGAACATCATTATGTTGATCATATCTACTATATGATTCACGCTCGACCTTTCGGTCTCCGTGTTCCGAGGCCATATCTGCATATGCTAGGCTCGTCAAGTTTAACCTGAGTATTCCGCGTGTGCAAAACTGGCTTGCACCCGTTGTAGATGGACGTAGAGCTTATCACACCCGATCATCACGTGGTGTCTGGGCACGACAAACTTTGGCAACGGTGCATACTCAGGGAGAACACTTCTTGATAATTAGTGAGAGATCATCTTATAATGCTACCGTCAAACAAAAACAGAATAAGATGTATAACAGATAAACATCATATGCAATCAAAATATGTGACATGATATGGCCATGATCATCTTGCGCCTTTGATCTCCATCTCCAAAGTACTGTCATGATCTCTATCGTTACCGGCATGACACCATGATCTTCATCATCTTGATCTATATCAATGTGTCGTCACATGGTCGTCTCGCCAACTATTGCTCTTGCAACTATTGCTATCGCATAGCGATAAAGTAAAGCAATTATTTGGCACTTGCATTTATGCAACAAAGAGACAACCATAGAGCTTCTGCCAGTTGCCGATAACTTCAACAAAACATGATCATCTCATACAACAACTTATATCTCATCACGTCTTGACCATATCACATCACAACATGCCCTGCAAAAACAAGTTAGACGTCCTCTACTTTGTTGTTGCAAGTTTTACGTGGCTGCTACGGGCTGAGAAAGAACCGTTCTTACCTACGCATCAAAACCACAACGATAGTTCGTCAAGTTGGTGCTGTTTTAACCTTCTCAAGGACCGGGCGTAGCCACACTCGGTTCAACTAAAGTTGGAGAAACTGACACCCGCTAGTCACCTGTGTGCAAAGCACGGCGGTAAAACCAGTCTCGCGTAAGCGTACGCGTAATGTCGGTCTGGGCCACTTCATCCAACAATACCGCTGAACCAAAGTATGACATGCTGGTAAGCAGTATGACTTGTATCGCCCACAACTCACTTGTGTTCTACTCGTGCATATAACATCAACGCATAAAACCTAGGCTCGGATGCCACTGTTGGGGAACGTAGTAATTTCAAAATTTTCCTACGCACACGCAAGATCATGGTGATGACATAGCAACGAGAGGGGAGAGTGTTGTCTACGTACCCTCGTAGACCGTTAAGCGGAAGCGTTATGACAACGCGGTTGATGTAGTCGTACGTCTTCACGATCCGACCGATCCAAGCACCGAACGTACGGCACCTCCGTGTTCAGCACACGTTCAGCTCGATGACGTTCCCCGGACTCTGATCCAGCAAAGTGGCGGGGATGAGTTCCGTGAGCGCGACGGTGTGGTGACGATGATGATGCTCTACCGGCGCAGGGCTTCGCCTAAACTCCGCGACGATATGACCGAGGTGGAATATGGTGGAGGGGAGCACCGCACACGGCTAAGGAACGATCCGTAGATCAACTTGTGTATCATGGGGTGCCCCCCTGCCCCCGTATATAAAGGAGCAAGGGGGGAGGAGGCCGGCCCTAGGACGGGGCGCGCCAAGTGTGGAGTCCTACTAGGACTCCCTAGTCCTAGTAGGATTCCACCTCCCTTGTTGGAGTAGGAGAAGGGGAAAGAGGGGGAGAGGAAGAAGGAAAGGGGGCTGCGCCCCTTGTCCAATTCGGACCAGAGGGGGGGCGCAGGCCTCCTTCCTTTTGGCCTCTCTCCTCTATTCCCGTATGGCCCAATAAGGCCCATATACTCCCCAGCGAATTCCCGTAACTCTCCGGTACTCCGAAAAATACCCGAGTCACTCGGAACCTTTCCGAACTCCGAATATAGTCGTCCAATATATCGATCTTTACGTCTCGACCATTTCGAGACTCCTCATCATGTCCCCGATCTCATCCGGGACTCCGAAATCCTTCGGTACATCAAAACTCATAAACTCATAATATAACTGTCATCGAAACCTTAAGCGTGCGGACCCTACGGGTTCGAGAACTATGTAGACATGACCTAGAACTGTTTCCGGTCAATAACCAATAGTGGAACCTGGATGTTCATATTGGCTCCTACATATTCTACGAAGATCTTTATCGGTCAAACCGCATAACAACATACGTTGTTCCCTTTGTCATCGGTATGTTACTTGACCGAGATTCGATCGTCGGTATCCAATACCTAGTTCAATCTCGTTACCGGCAAGTTTCTTTACTCGTTCCGTAATACATCATCCCACAACTAACTCATTAGTTGCAATGCTTGCAAGGCCTTAAGTGATGTGTATTACCGAGAGGGCCCAGAGATACCTCTCCGACAATCGGAGTGACAAAACCTAATCTCGAAATACGCAACCCAACATGTACCTTCGGAGACACCTGTAGAGCACCTTTATAATCACCCAGTTACGTTGTGACGTTTGGTAGCACACAAAGTGTTCCTCTGGTAAACGGGAGTTGCATAATCTCATAGTCACAGGAACATGTATAAGTCATGAAGAAAGCAGTAGCAACATACTAAACGATTGTGTGCTAAGCTAACGGAATGGGTCAAGTCAATCACATCATTCTCCTAATGATGTGATCCCGTTAATCAAATGACAACTATTTTATCCATTGCTAGGAAACTTAACCATCTTTGATTCACGAGCTAGTCAAGTAGAGGCATACTAGTGACACTATGTTTGTCTATGTATTCACACATGTATTATGTTTCCGGTTAATATAATTCTAGCATGAATAATAAAAATTTATCATGAAATAAGGAAATAAATAATAACTTTATTATTGCCTCTAGGGCATATTTCCTTCAGTTGTTTCCCACACGGAGGAGTACGAGGGTTTACTGGTTCGTCAGCCTTCACCAGAGAATAACAGCATGTGTGGGTGAGTAGAGGGATGGCTAGGCCAGCGATGGGAGTACGGTGGGGCCGTGAGGCCTGCGTGGCAGCATAGCCGGCCGCGGGAGGAGGGAGCAGGCAGTCCCGCCGGCGCTTGTTTGAGCGGCTGGAGCAAGAAGAGCAGAGATTGAAGAAGCACGACAGCCGTTGGATGGACATCCAACAGTCACTGCTCTCGTGTGTGGACTAAGTTTTTTTTTGAGAATCGTGTGTTGACTAAGTTGACAGGGCGTTGCGTGTGCGTAAACCTTTTTTTTATGAAATCATACGCGTCAACCTGTAGTAGGCGCACAAGTCAGCCTCAAATCTATGGAAAACAGCATACAGCCCATCTGCCATTATTTCTAATAATGCACAGCCCATTTGCTAATTCTTAAGATTTTTTTGGAGCCCATCTTCTTTTTGTTAGCATTACACCCCATATTGTGGTCAAGGTTAAAAAGTATACGAAATTTTGCATATTTCGGTGCAGTCAACTGTTTTTAATCCAGAAATATCGATTCACATTCAAACTATTTTGAAAAATTATCTATATAAATATAAAATCCAAAAAATTGTCCACGCATAAAAATCAATGGAAATTAAGATCTTGTAATGAAAAAAAATTGAAACTAATTCCCGGTTTGATGTGTTTTAAAAATGAACAGGCCATTTCTGGGCAAACCGAATGAAACTCTGATCGTCTTGAAAGATTTGCAGCCCAGCAGGGCCGATAAAGCAAGTAGGACTTGTTTGGGTATTTCTTTAAAAAATAGAACTGAGCTAGCCATTTTCAGCAAGAAAAAAACACAACTGGGCTCATGATGTGGTAAACATAAATAAAACCCTAGCTAGACGGGCCACAGCCCCCGCACAGCCCCGTTGTTACCCTGGTCCGTCGCTAAAACTAGTATAAATAACAACTGCTTGTTCCTCAAAAAAAAGAACTGTGCGACTTGCTGGATCCCTGGTGTTAGCCGCTCGTAGTGTAATTTCTCGTTTATTGACTACGTTGACAATGGCGTGAGCCCCAGATGTCCAACCATTAGGACCAGGAGGAACCATATTTTTGGGCTTGTACTATAGAGGCACTTGCTTGCGTACTGACATGATGCTAGTGGGTCCCTACTGTCATCCTCTCCACATACAATCATCTCCTTGTTCCTCTCGGTTGTTGATGACATTGACAATGCAAGAGGGCGGCGCACCGCACACGGCGAGCGAACCAAGGCCGCAAGGCGGATGACGACGGCGAGGCCTCGGACAGAACGGACATGAGCCGTTGAAGATGCGCCCGTCCAGTCGCAGGCGGAGGGGAGTACGAGGGTTGACTGGTTTGGGCACGGGTGTGTGTTGGGGCTGACGTCGCCGGAGAATAACAGGATGTGTGGGGGAATAGAGGGAGGGACTGGCAACGTTGGAGGGTACGTACAGTAGGGCGGCGGAGGCGCAGCCAGCCATGGGAGGCGGGAGCAGGCGGAGCCGACAGGGTGGTTCGGTTTGGGCGGCTGGAGGAAGAAGAAGACAAGAGATAGAAGATACAAGAGAGATGTTGGATGTCAATCCAACGGCTGGTAGGCAGAATCGTTTGTTGACTGGCTAGTAAGTCGACACCACCTTGGATAGGCTATTTCCTCGCTGGTCCCAAATGTCAGAATCCAAATCTGTCATGGTCATGCAGCCTTTCCTATGAAAATTTACAGCCCATTTGATGTGATAGTTCGAAATAAGTTTGTGGGTGCTGGTGGGGGCTAATCACTTGGCTTCTGTAATGCACAGTGAGCTCAAGCAGCCGGCGTGAGTGATGTTATTTCCCTTGGTTGTGATTTGTTACAATACTTCACTCTAAATTAAACGAATGGCAAGCCATTTGCCTTGTTTCAAAGAAAATATGACAGTCACAGCCGAGTTGAAAAGGGCAGGAACATCTAACTCCAGCTTACAAACTGTACAAAAGCACGAGGGTTGATTGTTCATCAGGTTTACAAAAAAACCAGATTGAAAAGGGCAACAACATCTAACTTCAGCACTGTTTTTGGCAGTCACAGTCAAATGGATCGGTCAGGTCCATAGAATGAACATCCTGGGTCGTAAAATTTACTGGATTATGACCACAATATGTTGTAAATAGAAGCCCGGCACGTTTAGAAGCTCTTTTGCCCACCTGAAACTTCTTTTTTTGCTCTTCGACATACCCATCCGTCAAAACCATGCTACTGATAAACTTAAGCACGATGGACAATAGTAACATCACATTCAGCAGGAAGAATGTGACAAATCTTGTGTTTGCACGGTTGGCTACATATCGTTCTAGCGTTATTGTCTTCAATCGAATCTCATGAGAAGTGAGAAAATCCCGATGCTTACGAATCCACCGATTGGTTATAACTTTCTTACCCCGTCGTGTTGCCTAAATAGACATGAAGATTGAAAACAGTTAAGGTCTAAAAGAAGAGTGTCGAAAGAGCAACAGCTGAACGGTTAATTCTAGTACACTATATGCGGGCTTCCAATGTGCCTGAAATTATCACCTTTATATACAACTTCTCCAGACATGGAAAGCATTGCAGCAAGCCAATAATCTTGTTTAGATCAAAACTATTCATTTGGATATATAAGATCTTGACAGAATCCAGCACCATTGATAGGCCATCCATGGAGAAACTCTTCATTGAGCATAGAACATAATATTAGTACAAAATGTGTACTCCAAGATGATATATAAATTATGCGCAGAAATTTAAAATGCAGCTTATGGTTACAAGTGTAGATGATAATATAAAGTACCTGAAGAACTGTGGAAGCAAAGACCATATTGAAATGAGCACAGAGATCATGTATTACACCCAAGGTCTCCAGTTTAGGCGCAGAGAGGACGGTTATTTGCAACGGTGAATAACTAGAATCAAGGATCAAGCTTTGAAGTGAAGGGGCAGCTTGGATGATGAGCTACCTTCCGTCAAAAGAAATTCCAATTCTTACAAGGTTAGGCGACTTTATTTGGAGATAACGGATTCTAACAGTGAAAACAAGCACCAAGCACTCCAGCGCAGGGCAACTGGAGTGGATGATGTTGTGCAATGAGGCCTCTGATATACGAACCCGCAGAACTGAAAGTTTCTTGAGAAATGGGAGTCGAAGGTTTAGTACCAGATTGTCTGGTAGGTAGCACAGCGCAAAGGTGGCGGTGTTGAGAGAGGAGGAAAATCGTGAGATGGACATCCGTGCTAAGGGCACAAGTTCATGGCATTCGGTATGTTGTATGTGATTTCCAGGGGAATAGTAGAACTCAAGCAGTTGTAGTTCTGTGAATTCAGGGGATTTCAGCCAGGCGTCCACCGTACAGGGCATGGTATGCTTGCTCAGGCAGCATGACGGGATGCAGAGGCTTTGAACGGAGCCCTGGTGGGAGGAGATGATGGCTCTGGGGATTTCAAAATCATTGAAGAGAGATAGCTGACGATAGTCGAGATTAAGGGGCACGACGCGCCATAGAGGGCGCCACCGAATTGAGAGGACTTGGGTGCGGCAGTAATCCTTGGTGGGGAGAAGCAAGATGATCTCCCCAAGGACGGCGTCCGGGAGATTGCTGATGCGGTCCACCCAAGATTCTACGGGTTCCTGGGATCCGGTGGGGGCGGAGTCGCCGCTTCTCCCCGCGCTGCCGGGTGCGGGATCTACAACAGGCGTCGCCATTGGAGGGAGCCTCATCTTCTTGGCGCTGGGGTCAGCCGACTCCATTTTCCTCGAGGGCGTCGCGTCGCGCTCACGGATTTGAGCAGAGTAACCAATGACGAGCCTAGTTGTAGTGCGAGCGAAGAAGAAGGGGAGCTGGGGGTTTCTATAGGAGTGAGGAAGAAGGGGAGCTGGGGTTTTCTGTAGCAGTGAGGTGAGGAATTTGGGGGTACGAGTAGAGCGAGCTGACGTGAGGTGGGTGGGAGCGAGGAGGAAGAAGAGCACCCAGGTTTTTTTTGGGGGGGGGGCGGTGTGCTGGGTGTGGGTAGCGCCTTTTGAATTGATTTTACTATTTACTAGTGTGGATTGGCTATTTTGTCTTGGGCCCAGAGAAACAATTACTACTAGTACAGTGGAGACACTTTACACCTACCCAGAAAAACAATTACTACTAGTACAGTGGAGACACTCTACCGCTTCTGGCTCCTCCTAGGTCATTGAAACGTCTCCCTCTACTGAATGCCGTTCTACTTTTGTTCACCGACATGCAGGCCATGCAGCGCGCGGGCCCAAATGCCATCCACCAAATTAGAAGGCAGTATGCAGGCGGAGAGTCAAGCCGGTCGTAGCGCGGCAGTAACGAGCCGTCGTATCACAAAACCCCACCTCCCCACAGTCTAAGTTTGACGGACAAAGCAACCATCATTTCACTCTTTGCTGAATCCCCTTCTCCCTCACCGTCTTCAAGAAAGGCAACACTCGCATCTGCCACTGTTCTTCTCTCCCAACGAAGGGAAGGTAAGCGGATCCGTGATGTTGGTATATTTTTGTTCAGAGAGAAAAAAAGAACTTTTGCAAAGCAGTAACCGATCCCCACTCTCTTTTTTGTTTCATTGTCATTGCGATTGTGTTTTCCTTTTAGTGGTCTCCTAGTATTCGTCAGTTTCATGATGGACCAAGGAGAACCAGGCAAAGATCTGCCGATATTGGAGCAGACGCGGGAGGCTGATCCCCACGAGACAGAGAGCTCCAAGAAGATGGAGGCAACCACCAAGCCGACCCCAGATACACTCATGGCCACTACTGAGATGGTCAACACACCATTTGAGGTTACAGCCCCCGTGGCACTGCAGGAGCAGTTTACCCCCTTCGAGGATGTGTCCCCCCCCCCCTCGCTGAGCTGCCCAAGGTGATTTCCTTCTTTGCCGATCTTGATTGTGGTTTTTCATCTAAGTATGTGGTGATTTTTTTAGAAAAGGAAGTATGTGGTGATTAATAATGCAAAATTTTATTAGCTTCGATGCCATGCTATACATAGTGGTTTAAATAACTTGTGTTTCTTATACTGAAAAGTAATTCAGAATTTGTTTCTGTTTCAATTAGAGCCCTGATGCAGATAAGGATTGTGTGGTTGTGCATGTCACTCGCTATGAGGCGGACGACCTGAATATACGCACTGGGAAAATAGAGTTCTTAGGCTGTTGGATCCTGGAAGCCATTTGCGGTTATACCAATGAAGAGGTGTATTCCAGCCTCACTGTTGTCAGGCATGTTGTCCAGGGTGTACTGAAGCACAAGAAGTTCAAAGCTACTCCTTCGTTTGTGAGGCATACTGTTCTTGTCAAGCTTACGCAGGAAGATGACGTAGCATGCCTCCACAAACAAGTTTATCAGTGGCAAGGCCACAAGGTTGTCTTCATGAAGGTTCACAGGATTGAGCTGCTGCGGGACGTCCTCGATGATGTTCATGGCAAGGTCCGTCTAGTGTCCAGCCCAAATTAGATCGAGGCATGAAATAGTTGCCCCGGCTAGTGTTTAATAGTAGTTTGGATTGTGTCTAATTATCCGAACCTTGCCTATTATCGACCCCTCTGGGGCGAGTACTCTGTTTGAATCCATCTATGGGAACTGCTGCTACTTTTGTGTGCCCGTGAATCATGTGAGAACCATCGTAATTGTTGCCGAAACAGATGCGTCCTCACTAGTTTTTTCATGAATATGGCATGGTAAGACATAAGTTGTCACGGTTTATCATACGAGCAGTGTGTGTTTTGATGAAATAGAGCACTCGTTCAAGAACCGTGCACCGACGTATACATAAGTACAGTACTTGTGAACACTGTTGGTGCTACCCACTTGAAAGCAGTTGTGCAAAACACGACACATTGGCTCAGCTCGCTTCAACACTAGACTATTGACCAGCTAACAATCAACAATCTGATGTCTGACATATAAGCAACTATGTATCTTGTTACATTGGTTCATGCAGTTAATTGAGGCCATAATGTAATAAATTCCAAACGTTCAACGCTAGTCCAGCGCTCATGTGGAACACTCACATTAAACTCGTCTTCATAAAAATCTTTAAAAGCACACGTTAAGAAGTTTTATACATCTCAATGACTCATAGAACATAACAAACATATACTAGTTCATAGCAAAAGACAAAGTTGTGATAAGGTTTACAAATCAGGAAAAAACAAGCAAGGCTTCTCTGAGCAAAGGGCCTCCCGGCAGGCTTAAATTTCCTGGAGTTCACTCTGGTTTTTTCTTGTTGCCACCATCCAGGGTTAGGTTCTCTCATTCCAGAATAACCAATTATAATTGTGGTCTCAGCTGGAATGCTGAACTGAACCATGCAGTGTACTGACCAGTTGAAATGCTTGTGCATTCCACTAAATTTAAGCACTATTATTTGCAGAAATAAGCAGACCACAATGCCTCTTGTCCGTGCACCTGTCCAAAAAACCGCCGTGCAGCCGTGCCAGCTAGTCCTCGGTCCGTGGAAGAACTGGCAGAAAGTGCATTCCGGGCTAGGATGCAGTTTTTTTGCTCATCCATGCACTGCAATTAGGAAGTAAAACGTACGAAATAGCTTCTTTTAGATTGCGTTGGTCCTTCTATCTTAGTTACTACCAATGTAGGAATACCTTGAAGACAGGAGGTTAGACGACGGCAACGAGGGATAGCCATCTCATTTTGCGCAGTTGTACTAAAACTGAGGTGTGTGCTTTTGATTGCGCGGATAGAAACGATACGGAGACAGACATCCCGAAACGATATGGAGACATACATCCCTGTTTGCGCAAATATGAAATACAGTTATTTAAACAGTGACAGATATTACTACTTTCCCCCGTTTCCTCTTAGAACCAAGTCCTAGATTCATGCTACAGCTTTCCCACTTTCTTCCCTATTTGAACCAACGCCTTTGAGTTGACTATATGAACTAGCTTTACTTCTAATAATAGTAGAAGTCTAGGTGGCTTTGGAACAGCGGACGGAAGTAGAAAAGGATCCACACGAAGGGGGAAGAGCTAGGGCAGTAGAGCAAGGTAGGTTTCGAAGGAATATATACCTGAGGGTCGTCGACATGTGGCAAAGACGGCGTCGGGAGGCCGCATCTTGGCCACAATACCGCAGGGAGGAAGAAGGGGTCGGAGGCCCTCCCGAGCCGGCGCTCTCTCGGAGAGAACGGCACGGCCGCCGATCGGGACGCGCAGGCAGCCGTTGGTCTCCTCCCTCACCGCCGACGACAGCGTGAACGATGCACCTACACCCCCTGCCCCGGTCGAGGTTGTCCGGCCGGATTTGTGACCAGCCGTGATCTGAGAGAGAGAGTGTGGCCACCTATGTCTTGCTTAGATCTGGAGAGCATGAGAGAGTGAACGAGAGGAACCCTAGTAAAGCAAGTGCTAAGGCTCCTGCTTTTATATATAGTGGAGTGATTTTGTTGTATCGGCTTCAAAAAAATGTGCTCCTACGTGTACCCGCGAGTGGGTGTGAGAGAACTAGTGCGTGCGTGCACTGCTTCTCTTCGTGAGAGTACAATATATACTATGCCCAAAGAACGTTCACCGCAAGAGTAATAATATAAGTGTGTGACGTGTGAGCTAAAATAAAATGTGCGCGCCGTCTTTTGTTTTTTATAAGTTCTAAGGGTAGGGTGTGAAGAGCACATATGTGTCTGACGTCTACCTGCAGATAGACGATGGGTGCCACGTGCGAGTCTGCGAGAGGACTCGGGAGAGTTGTGACTCGTGAGGGTGCGTGTGCGTGCGAGAGAGGGGGGCACGTATCAATGCAATGCATGTGTCCGTAAATCATTATCCAACAAACGTTCGCCACAAGCCTTTTCCTGACGAACGCCATAAGAACCGTTAGATCGGCATCCGACAGTGTCAGTTTTGCCATGTCATTTAACAGAACAGCCATTCCTCCTACACACAAATCTTCCACGTGAGTGTTAGCAACTACCGTATGCTCCCTCCGTTCCGAAATGCAGTGCATATAGCTTTAGTGAAAATTAGAACCTCGCAAACTTTTACCGAGTTTTCGTGTACCAAATTGCACATGTAGAATACCCTGTATATATCATTTCTTTCATCTTCGAGAGGTAACTATAAATATGGGTGAGGAGTCTACAAAGAAAGACCATCGTATCACCTGCAGCAATTTCAACCATCCTTTAGTGTCGAGGAATATCATAGGAACTCTATATGATATGATTTTTATAGGATTTTTTTTCCTTTAGAGCCAATTGGTTCATAGGAATAGATTCATATACTCTACATTTCAAAGGAAATAAACATGATATCATTTCTATAGCTTTAGAGCCACTTGGTTCATATGAATGGATTCCTATACTCCCTTAATTTCAAAGGAAAATAAATATTAGCGTATATTCAATAGAAAAGTTCCTATGATATGAACCAAATTACATCTCTTTACTAATCCCTCCTCATAGGAATTGAGATACATGTCATCTCTAGATTCAATAGAAAAGTTCCTATGATGTGAACCAAATGACATCTCTTTTCCAATCCCTACTCATAGGAATTTAGATCCTCCATGTCATCTCTTTCCCTACTACTTCCATGTATACATCTTCTATTCCTAAATAGATAGTACAACCCACTAGTAGCTTTTTTCCAAAACATGCAACTATGGCACAAGAACTATATAGTGTGCCAATAACTTTGAAAGATGGTCACTAGATGAAGCTAACCCGACAGTGCAGAGATGGGCAAATCCGAGCACTACTGGCCGTTGGATATCATCAACATTCCACCAGATATGCCACATGTACAATTTAGAAGACTCCATGGTTGAACTTAAGCATAATGCACAAACCTCAAAACACAAGCACTTCTCCTTTGTTCTAGAATCTTCTGTGTCCTAATTGATTATTTTTCTAAATGAATTGCCATTATTTGTTTTTTACTTTATGATTTACAATGCACAACCCCATGAATCTTAACATTTTTATAAAACTAATTTATTTTGAATGAGATGAACTATAAGAACTAAACGAAAATCTACATCATGCATATATGACTCAAAGCTTTACATGCTATAGTGTGTATTTATTCATAATTTGGTTTCAAAATCTCATGCGTTCAATACATGTGTACCTTACTAGTTTTGAGTAGAGTAGCAAATTTCACGCGGCCCCAGGTATATCAAAATGCAGGGCCCATGCATCATTGCCTTTCGGTCGAACCTACGTCCACAATTTTCTGCACGTGCTATATCTCCACTGGTCCCCGAACCCAAAATGTTGCCTCGTTCCCGTAAAACCAAGCGGCCCACACATATTTAAGGCGTTGACTCGAACCCGTTTACTACGACGTGGCCCCGCACGCCGTAGTACTCCTACAAACCCTACCGCCGCACTCATCATCGGTTTTCTTCAAGAGGACGAGGGAGAGGCCGATTTATAGTGTAAGCGCTTTCAAAAAAAAGGATCTATAGTGGAGACCCCTACCCTAGGGTGCCCTAGGTAGCTGACGCACGCAACATTGTTTTCTCTTTTCTTTATGCTCTTGCGCGCTAGAGTGAAATGATGGTTGCTTTCTCCGTCCAGCTTAATGCGGGAAAGGTGGGGCTTTGTGATTTTACCCCTGATCGCTCATTTTCTACTACTGCGGCGCTACAACCGGGGTGCCTCCAATTCCAACCGCTTCTCCGAACTGTAATTTGGTGCATCGCACGTGGAACAAGACGGTGGATGAGCCACATGTCTGCCAAAGGGGTCCTGTTAAGTGTGTCACCATTTCGTGTGCGGACTGACCCTGCTTGAGTTGCTACGCCAACATGACAGGATCAGCCTACCACTTGGTTTTGCTCCTTGGTGAATCCCGACTATATTGATATAAAAATATATGTGCTGAACTACCCTCTCTGTCTCGGTTTTTTACTTGTAGGCGTCTCGGTTTATAGGGCCTGCACATAGTTCTAGGTCATCCATTTGACTAACTAAATATGAGTTACTATGTCACAAAAAGTATATCATTGCATTCTTATTGGTTGATATGTGAAGAAACAAGAAACGAGGTAGAAGTTAATGCACCGCGCCTTAGTATTTTGGGATTGTTTGGTTTTCGTAAGATGACTTACTCACCTAGACGGAGGGAGTAGTTGTATTTAAAAGTCGAGGGCGGGGCTTTTCCTGTGCGGTAGGCGCGGCAGTTCCGCCTAGTCGGTTCGACAGAGACGCGATAAGATGAGGGAGTAGGCTGCTGCAAACGTAGGGCTGTGTGATTTGACAGCGAGTTACTGCTGGATAGGTGGGGCCCCGTGATTTGACTTGCCATTATCATTTTAACTGCGGCGCTACGACCGGCGTGAGTCTCCCGATTCCTGACCACCTCCACACAGGTGCCTCTCCCAATGCTCCACCATGTAGTAGTAGAGGCTGGCTCTTGCATGAGAGCCCACTTCTCCACTTTTTCCTTGCTTCTCTTTCCTCCACAGATGCAAAAATGCCATGTAAAGCGCACTATTGTACTTACTTGATCCTACAGGTGCTTAAGCTTGCCACATAGGCATAAAGTCTGATGTGGCAAGTTAATCAAGAAGAGAGAGTCTAGTTTGGTGACCCAAGGAAGAAACGGTGCTAAGCATGTGTACCTAGGTGAAAAGACAATTTTGAGTCTATAGCTAATTAAATGAAGCAAACTTAGCAACACCATTTCATTGGAAGAGGTCACTCCTTGGCAAATGCAATAAATACTAGTACTCCCTGTGTCCCATTATATAAGAACGTTTTTGACACTACACTAGTGTCAAAAACGTTCTTATATTATGGGATGGAGGGAGTACGAAGAAAGAGATAGAGAGGAGTAAAAAACCACTTATAGCCAACCTTGTTGTAGTATAAGTGACTAAGTGATGACTATGTATGACATGCCAACATTAGATAGCCTAACGCACCGTGTTAAATCTCCAAGGGCGTGACCGCGCGAGCGACGCGACGGTTGTGGTAGGCGCGACCATGATATGGGCTGCTGGCAGCCCTTGGATCTGAGATCAAACGGTCGCATGCTAAGTTGCTGAAAAATTTAAGAATAACCCTCCAGGATAGGATATTCACCCATAGGTCTAGAATCACGCCATGCAACAGTTCGATCTCAGATCCAAGGGCTCTCGGAAGCCCGTATCATGGGAGAATGGAAAGCCACTACCCTGTCGTTCGCACGCTGGCAGTTTGCTCCTACTCGTCCCCGCACATCCTTTAAAACTACGGCGGTTCGCTCCTAGTCGTCCCGTCCATTCACATTAGTACATTATGGCAGTTCCACTAATCCTAACCCTCCTCCCAAATCCATGGCGTCCCAAATCTCCCCGATCGGCAGTGAGTACAAGGTGAGAACCATCACCGGCGATGAGTTCGCCGTCATCTACACCCATACTTCTGCGACGGTGAAAGGATGCCTTTCTCGCTTCAGACACATGTTCGAAAACTCACATGATGAGTGGGTCGCTGGGCTAGATGTTGAGTACACCACAGTCGTGGGACGAGAGAAGGATCTAAAGGAAGAAGAGAGGAAGAAGCCCGCCGTGATCCAGGTTTGCGTACATAACGTTTGCTTGGTCTACCACATATGCCATGCCGATGTTGAGTGCCAGGATTTTAAGAACTTCCCCGAGGACAAAAAAGTCAAATTCGTTACTGTAGACTTCAAGAACGACAAAGAAGTCATGCGTCAGATAGGCCTTGTTGTAGGCAACCCCTTCGACCTCCAGAAGAATCGGCTGGTGCCCTCTCGTCAGCCTTCAATGCTGACCCTGGCAGGAGCCATGGTTCATCCTTCGTACGGTAAACTGGAGAAACCTCCATACACGTTTCATCGTCATGCATGGCAGCGGAATATACTAGATATAGACCACATCCAGTACGCTGCAATGGATGGCTACCTTTGTTTCAATATCTACAAGGGTTCGATGAAGAGCAACAACCAAGTTGGCGGTTTAAGCAAAGAAGTATCAGCCAAGAGGAATAGGGACAAGGACGAAGTCGAGGACGTGGACGAGGACTCCGAGTAAGGTGGCAGTGTCGTTGCATTATGGTGGTTCTAAACTTCTAATGCAGTGTCTACCGGATTAGTTGCATAGTTTAATTTCAGGTGTGCTTAGTTTAATTTGAGGGGTGTGTTGTGCTGACCCCCCAGCAGAATTATGTTATGTTTCTTCTCATTAATTTAACTCTTCAGTATGTACATACTAGTACTAGTATTTCTTTAATAGAATTTAGCACCCCAATTAAGCACGTACTAGCTTTTTTAATAGTACTATATGCATAATTTGGCGACGAGCGCTCTCTATATATACCACCTTTTTTTTAAATTTCAATTTTTGCTCCATGGCGCAATCCATTGATAGTGGAGTACTACCTCCGTCCTGGTTTATTGGTCCTCATTGTAATCTGTGCCAAATTTTGACCATAAATTTGACTAACAAAATGCTCATGCATGTCACAAAAAATTATATATTTGAAAACTATGTTCGAATATGAACCCAATGTTATAATTTTTGTTAACATGCACTAACATTTTTTCAGTTAAATCTTTGGTCAAAATTTAGCACAAACTACATAGGGGACTAATAAACCATGCCGGAGGTAGTACTACTGTACGAAAGTATACATTTTTTAAAAGGCTAGCGTACTGTTCATCACACACACACACACACACACACACACACATATATATATATATATATATAGCCAGTTAAATTCTCAACCTAGAACGACGTGCATGCCATGTAGTAAACCGATCCAGAGGAAGTATAGTAAAAATGAGGTGATTTTACTGAGTGATCGGCGGGGGAGCATGGCCTGTCAAGCGGTCCCACGTGTCATGATGTACCAAGGCGATGCGCGTGCCCCTCTTGAGGCAGAAGCAATACTAGTACGTGGTTTGAGATGATGTCGAACCGAAGTGTGAAATAATGGTTGCTTCGTTCGTCTGGGAAGGTGCGGCATTGTGATTTGATGTCTCATTGCTCATTACTACTACTGGGCCGGTATGAGTGGGGTGCGTCCTCCCTGCTGTTCTGCACAGTTATTTGGTGCTTGACACGTCGACCCAGTTGCTATATGTCCCACATGTGGGCGACAGGTAGTACAGAATTCATGAAAGGGAGCGTCGACGGAGGAATATACTATAGAATTCATGAAAGGGAGTGACTTAGTTTTGGAAAAAATCTGTTTTTACGGAGTACGTACCCACTACGGTTTATAGGGCTCATCTAAAAAACATTCGTTTTTCCATTTGATAAGTCTCAATTCTACTATACTAGTAGTAGTACCAATACATGTTGGATTTCGAGGTGCGTTAGATCACCCGACGCAAGCAGTGTCAAGAGGAAACTAACCAATGCATGTACAAGTTCATGGAAATTTAGTGGTCATTCATGCATTCGTTCTAATTAATGCCTCGATAAACATAACTTCTTGAGAAAAATGAGCGTACTGTGCAAACTACGAAATTAACTCGGCCACTCACCGTCTACCTTGGTTGGAGAGATTTTGAAATTGAGCCATAAATTGGAAAGGCTCAATTACTATTTGTGGCCTTGTATAGATGCAAAATGTATTTTTTTATAGTGGCCTTGTATAAGTAAATGGAGGGAGTACTAACCAAAGTACATACGTAACTAGTAGGGACGAGGAGTAAACGGAGGGAGTAGTAAAATTTTCTCGTCGTGCTGTGAGCCACCGCGCGCATGGGCGAGGGAGCGGGCGTAAAGGCGTACAGTAGTACTAGTAAGATTCACCTCATCCTACGAGCCACCGCACCCGTGGGCGAGGGAGACGGCGTACTAAGCAAGTTTCTCCTCGTTCTGCGAGTTGACGGGACACATCAAAAGTACTCCAGTGTATAGAGCCTTGCCTCTAAGGTAGGCCCCACATGGTTTGCCTCTTTTTTTAATTTAACATAACGCGTCAAGTCGCAATTTGTTTGTTCACCCGTGGTAGATGATCCTCCCTCCACCAAGTGGACAACCAGTACACGTGCCAAATTACCACGTGGGCTGCCTTTTTCATATAGAAATGAGCTCCACCGTGTACCCGTGCGGGTGTGGTTGGGAAAGAGACGGGAGTACGTGCGCCATGCGTGCACCTCTTCTCTTCGTGCACGTCCCCCACCTATGTGGGTGTGTGTGAGAGAGATACAAACCTAGACATAATGTGTCGTCCATCCCCATGCCTCCGCCTAGTCCGACCACCAGTCACCACCACGGCACCACGCCCCACTCCTCCTCACCTTATCTCTCATATTTCTCCCTCCATTTTTATATACAAGGGGCCGCTATCAAAATTACAATTTGCAGATATACAAGGCCACTAACACTAATCGATGCAATATTAATGGTATTTGCCTCGTGGTACTAGCAAAGGAGGACATTAATTATCCCTTGCATGCATGCGGGGGTTTGTAAAAAATGCATCTTGATGTTCCGTGCAATGCACGGGCATCTTGCTAGTCCATGAAAACAACACATGGCAAAATTCCACGGCGAACGAGGGATTTGAATCTGTTGGGAGGGGCTATTTGGATCTTGCCCGGGGTAGCCAAAATATTGGTGACCCTTTTGTCCACCGGTGCCTTTGCCATCGATGAACGAGGAATGGCTCGGGTGCTCATGGTGTCATGCATCCTCCAGCGCGCACGTTGGAGACGAGCTCGCATGAGCTGTGTTTTTTTGTCCCACAACGCCGCCCGAGCCGCCCGCAGACCGACGGGCGGCCCGCAAATTACACCATCCAACCGTAGCCGCACACATTATGACAGCAACTCAATCAACCGGACGAAATTCACGCAAACACGTAGACAAACTGATATTTCATATAAACAACGACGGAAATCATATAAAATACCGGGTTTTCACACAAACATGACGGATTTCATTACATTCAAATGAACTATGCAGTGCTAGTTCTGGAAAGCACAGGTATATAATACCTAGCCTAAATGGTCGCCCGCTGATCGATTTGTGTTCCTCATGTCCGGCAGCACGATCACCGGACTGCCGGGAGCCCTGGAGGTATATGCTTCAGCGCAAAGGATGGCTCGCTTCCCCACTGCCCAACTGATATCATTGGCTGGTGCCGAAGATGATGGTGGCCGGCAATGGTTCGAGTTCATCACCGGCCACTACTTCGCCATGGCCGGCACTGGCTCGAGTTCATCCTAACATTCCCCTCTTCCGTGGAGCCCATGCGGGGTCGACGAAGGTCCTCGCAACAAAAAGATCCGGCAAGACACCTGCTGTGTACGCCGGTGTCGCCTCCACGGTGGCCTTCATGGGACCCAAGCGGCGGCAGCCTCCCGTGTTCTACTTCTCCTCGATGATGGCGGCGGACGCGGAGGCGCTGGCCACCGACTCATTGCTCTCTAAGCACCCGGCTTCTGTCGCTGCTTGCATGGCGTGGCCGCCGGCATGGGAGTCTCGGCCATAGAAATGGGAGACGCAGTACGACGCGGCGGCGTGGACGGCAGCAACGACGCCTGTGCGCCGCTCCTCGTCGAGCTGGCCTGGAGCGGCGAGTTGTTGAACCGCGCGCCGGCTTGGGGCAGTAACTGGCTCCATCGGGCGAGGGGAGGGAGGTGGATCAGCGAGCTGCATAGCTCGTATCCGGCGGGCTACCCAGCCGGCTTGGATGCGGAATAACTACTCTTTGTAAGCCATTGTAAGAGTGGAGAAAATGGTGGAGGAGATAGGGGAGCGCGGAGGTGTGCGATTCTTGTCCGGCATTTGGCCTCGTTTAAATAGGAGATTAAATAAACGGCGGACAGGAGGAGCTCGGCCGGCGTTGCATTTAACGCCGGCCCCGTCAT
This sequence comes from Triticum aestivum, assembly GCF_018294505.1. NCBI lineage: Eukaryota > Viridiplantae > Streptophyta > Magnoliopsida > Poales > Poaceae > Triticum > Triticum aestivum. The sequence continues at coordinate 343,570,467 of NC_057807.1, read as the reverse complement.
GAACGGACGTGTGTCCAGAGTGGGTTTCTCGGCTTCCACACGGGCGGGTTTCATGGAGGCGTTTGAATGCGGCACAGAGGCGTGTTCAGCCGGGCATGCCGCGAGTGGCGCCCTCGACTCTGACCTAGGACACCGCGTCGTTCTTCCACTGACGTGTGGGATCTTTGGGTGCATGGCCTGCATGTCAGTGACCCAACGCAGGCAGCGCACAGTAGAGGAACCTTTGGTGGGCCAGGGCGGTCAGAAGCGGGCATTTCATAAACCGATGATTGTTCATTGAGTGTGACATCATCTTTTTCATGTAGTTAAGCCTACTATGTTGATATCCCATTCGATACGTTGTGATTCATAAAGATCGATGAAAACATCAATGTTCTGCTTATCACAGATAAGATTGATTAATACCCGTAACAATCCATGTCCTTAACAAAGGGTGCATGCACGTATAGGTTGAGTGTGTGTCTTGCGTCGTGTGTTGTGTGCATGCAGGCGTGCGAGTGTTGCGTGCGTGCAAGGGTGTGTTTCAGTGTTGCATGCATGGGTGCGTACGTGTGTGTGTTCGTGAGTGCATGTGTACGTGTCAGTGTTGCACGCCAGCATGCGTGCATGTGTACGTTATGTGTACGTGTCAGTGTTGCACGCCTACATGCGTGCGTGTCTTGCGTGCGTGCATGTGTACGTGCGGGGTGAGGCTACACATCAGTCGACTGACTTTTTCATCTCTGGTCATTAGATTTTCCAGCCGTTGGATACGAAATCAAGGGCCTCCAGTTTATCATCAAACTCCACCCCCCCCCCTGAGCCGCCAGCCACCACCGGCCGAACCGCCCGCCCTCCCCAAAACCACTCCCCACCGTCGGTCCGCTGCCACACCGGCCATCCCTCTAG
>NC_057807.1:343485558-343569309 GCF_018294505.1 Triticum aestivum | reverse complement strand
CTACCCCCCCGTGCCGAGCTTTTTCTCTGGGGATCCCCGCCCAATGAACGCCCCCCAACCGCCGGTGACTGCCAACCAGAGGTCTCACGACTTCGAATACCCACCGACCACTAGTTTATTACCATTTATGTCCTTCATATACGCGCTGACGGGTGGGCCCTATGGTAATGTGCGCTGCTGAATGTGGACCGTTTGACTGGTCAATTGACCGTGTTATCAACAAATTACGGAGCTGTATGGTGAGACAGTGACCGTATGATCACCCTAAAATGTACTCCTATTTTATTAACATAGTACAGACTCAAACTACCATTTCTTTCTTTCATATACGGGCTGATAGGTGGGCCCCATGGTTACGCACCCCGATGGTTCAACACTAGTTGTGTCGTTTGACTGGTCAATTGATTGTGTCATCAACAAAATACGGAGTTGTACGGGTGAGCCAGTGACAGTATAATCATGACATGTATTTGTTTAACATGGTACAGACGCAAGGGCTCATATAGACGCGCAAGCACTCACTGCTATAGGCACACACATGCGAACCCTACCCCTATGAGCACCTTTGAGAGAGTGGGCCAGCATATATGATCTTGAGATTTTACGAAGTCACCATAGGTGCCTCGTAGTCGAGTGGAACGTCTCCTCCCATTGAACGTACATCGCCGAAAAATACTGAAATTAACACAAGATAAATGTGAGCACCGGGACTTTTACCTTGGTGGGCTCGAGAAACCACTGTCCTCTAACCATAAAACCACATGTTGGTTAGCACGACAAAATGTATGTGGTGACCGTGATGAGCTTATTCTGAAGTCCAGTGACCATATCGTGCTTTCGCTTCAAATACAATGACCGTAAGTGTCGTCAACAAAATACGGAGCACGCATCAAATGCAAAGTCCATCAGTGTCATCAACAAAATATGGAGACGTATCATGAGCTAGATACCATTGTACTATTGTATATGCTTATTTTCTTAGTGGCCGATTGCGTGTGTGGTGTGGTGGGCACATCATTTCTAGTTGTGGTGGGTAAAGATGAAGACTCATGGGTTAGTTCCATCCTGTGCCACATATAGGTTGGACCGAGACGTGTTATACGGAGACCCATGTGGAGGACTCGGCGTACAACACGAAGCTACCAGAGTCGCAGAGGACTCTATCCCCACTGGTGATAAGCCGACTATATATGATTTGTAAGCCTAGGCCCTTAGTATGTTATACAAGCTTGGGGGCTAGTTCGTCGATAGTATACACACACACACAATGTCTGGTATTCACGTGTACTTTGTACACACCCCTATCACTAATATACATTACCAGGAGTAGGCTCTTTCTTCAACTGCAAGGGTCCGATCCGAACTAGGGTAAAACTTTGCCTCGTATTACCATCCAGCCTAACAGCCAGGGATATCCTACCGAATGACATGATCATATCTGCCAACAACTATTAGAGAGGTGTGTCGGGGGGGGGATGTGTGCGAGAGAGGCCTAAAGATAACGTGCGTGCGGGAGACACGTAGGCACATATATGTGCGTATAGAGGGCTAGTAGAGACCGTGCATGTGTATATATGCGTGTGAGAGAAATAGTGTTTTCCAACTGAGATTAGTGAAAAGAGTGGTACATAGTAGTCAGAAAGAGAGAGAGAGAGAAACAGAGAGAGCATGTGCATGAGACACCCCGACACCCTGAGAGAGATTGTGAGCATGTGTGAAAGAGAAATGCCGATGAATATAAAGTGTGTGCACTTATGCATTAGATAGAGAGATATATAACGTGTTTGTGAGAACGGGGCAAGGCATAGTGCATCTACGTGTAAAAGGCAGTTCTACGCATTAAATTAAAATATAAATGGCATTATTATATTTGGATGAGATCATGAATTTTGCAAATTTGCGTATGGACGAAAATCGGTCTATCAGACACTCATACTCTATTGAATTCTAGCATGTGCATGTGTTTATTTCATATTATCGATCCATAGAGTGAGAGCGGTTTGAAATACAGGCAATGGATGCTTTTGCAATTCATATATAAACATTAATTAGTGCACTCCATGCTGTTAGTGTGAAGCACTTTATACATTTGTCACTTGCATGGATACATTCCAAATTGCTAGCTATGAAATAAAATACATGTCGAATTCAACATAAAGGGGGTTTCGAAGATTCGAATTCATAGGAAGTGCATTCATCTATTTGAACCCGAGATAATGGCATTTGTAAATCAGATGTAAAAGGGGGCATCAATCTTTGTTGTGAGTTTGAACATGCTATATATATTCATACGCATATCTAACTTTTTTTTGCAACCAAGGAGATTATACCTGGAACCATGCATGAACTGAGGTAAGTTGCATATTTTTTAATATATACTCGTGTACAATGTATATTAAAATGTACCCCCTCCATTCCAAAATAATCGTAGCTTTAGGATTTTCAAGAGTAAAGATTTGTGAAGTTTGACCAATCCTGAAAGTTCAATTCAAGAGAACCGAAAACGTTAATGCTTCTGCTCCCAAATATTGAACAAAGCGCTAAATAGGCCTCTGGTCACCCGAAACCGCGCGAGACTAATGTTTTGGTGGTAGGAAATTACTGTCCTGACTCTGGCCTGTGTAGCCTATCGGCCCGATGTCCAAAGGTCTAAATCGGGGTAGGTTTGTAACTTCACCAAGACGCCAGTCTCAACCGCCTCCGAGAAGCATTCATACGCCGTGGGCGCCTAAACACCCATGCGCTCGGCCGAAATCTATCCCGCCCACATTTGAGACACCTGACATGACTGTCCTACCCCCAACCCGCAATATGTCCGAAATTTTAGATGGGGGCAAAGTTTGTAACTTTCCCCAAATTTCAAACAAGCGCGTCTCAAACCGAAACATTGTTCCCCCTTAGTTCCCCGCCTCCCTCCGTTTCCCCATTCATACTCTGTGGGCGCGAAAACGCCCTCTCCACTAGCCGCAAAACCCCAGCCTCCTCCATCCTCCACCCCATAGCGGCCAATCCACCGCCGCCATCCTCCATCACGCCGGAGCCGGTACCCTGACGTCTTCATCCAATGCAACCACAACCGCAACGCCCTCAAGGACTTAGCAGCTAAAGCCGAGGCAGAGCTGCCTCCACGACACCGACGCCGACGTGCGCCGTACTAGAACCACTCCGACCATGCCGTCCTGCGCCTCACTGCTGCGGCTGCACTGTCGCAACCGTCCATCGCACCGAAGTTGTTCCCGCTACACCGTCGTTCGCTGCCTCGGATCTGCTTCCCAGCCGCCGACAGACGGCCAACGCACCACACTCAACAACTTGGACATGGGTTCGTCCAAGGCTGCACTGTCCTCCACAACTTCTGGTTTCCGGCGAACAACAAGATCGTCGGAAAAACAGAAGGAGGACACAACACTGCCAGTAGAAAGAGGTACTCATCTTCCCTTATTCGTGCAAATCTTACGTCTCCGCTCACACCGTATTCATCCCACGAAAGAAACTAGTTGAGCGCTTCTTACTGCATCTTCTTCGTGATACTAAATGCACAAGGTTTCCTCCCTTTTACTATTTCACCTTTGCTAGAGGTTAGTAGCCCGCCTGGATTTCAATTCAGGGTCAGTCGAACTACAATTAAAAGAAGCAGCACCCGCTTAGGCGCGCAGAGCACCTAGTCCGCTTGTTCCCCGAGGAAGCGGCGCATCAGTGTCTATCATAGGGGTGTGGGGCGCAGGAGCTGCTTGCGCCCGATCTGGAGGTCGGCGGGGCTTGAATGGATGGCCGGGGGGCGGTGCCAAGCACGGAGGTGCGGTGAGGTCGAGGGGAGGGCGTAGGTAGGGGAGGACTATTGGGCCGGTGGTCGCTGGAGTTTCGAGGAAGATCGTCAACACTGACTGGCTGGAGGTAGATGAAGGCGATCTGCCCATTCTTTGTACATCGGACGGTGCAGAAAAAATGAACTGACCTATTTGCTTTCAGTCGACTGTTATTTTCATAGAATCCTGTAGTAATTGAGTGTGCCATGCATGTTGTAGAGCTATCATATGTCTCCCGTCATTTATTTCTCACCGACCTGCTATCTGCTACCTTTACACTGTACTAATTGTGCACACACTTCACCCATACTCACACTATTTTTTTATGCATGGGTATTTCAGACTCTGGCGCAGTGTTGATGAATGCAGAAAAGAAAAGACAGAAGTCGCTCCAGTGTAATTCGAAGATAAGCACTAAGCGTTTCAGCGCTCTAATGGGTGCAGTGTCAGCAGTTGGAGACAGTAAACATAGCTCTGCAGTTGATGATCTCAATTGCCACACACAACCATCCCAGGTGCTTGCTTTAACTTCGCGCTGTCAAATGTGGTTGCATGTTGCATATGGTGTCTAGGTTGTATTGCTTCCAATTTGGTTAAATTGCATCTGCTTACTTTACACATTATACCTTTGATAATGTCATGCCTTCCTGTTTTTGATACATACTACCTATGTCTATTAACCATGTTCGTACATCAAACTAATGCTCTTCTGTATCCCTCGTCAATCATTTATGATGAGACAGTCACCCGGGTGGGTTACTATGAGACGCCCTACTCGTTTAAAGAGTGCAGTGTCATCCTCCCCACATGATTCTCAACAAACGACAAGGCTAAATGAAGATAGTCAACGTAGCTCTCTAGTTGATCACCGCAATTCCCCCACACCACCATCGCAGGTGCTTGCTCTTACTTGGCAGTGTGATATGTGGTTGCATGTTGCATATGGTGTCTACCTTGTAATGCTTCTAATTAGGGTAAATTGCATCTGCTTATTTAACACATTATACCTGTGAATATGACATGCCTTCCTATTTTTGGTACATACTACGTCTTTCTATTAACCATGTTCTTACATCAAACTACTTTTCTTGTGTATCCCTCATAAATGCTCCTAATTTGTTAAATTGCATCTCCTTAGCTTACACATTATACATGTGAATATGACACGCCTTCCTGTTTTTGGTACATACTTCATCTGCCTATCACACCATGTTCTTACATCATACTACTGTTCTTGTGTATCCTGCGTCTATCGCTTATGATGAGACAGTCACGTGCATGAGTTAATATGAGACGCAATACTCTTATAAAGAATGCAATTTCATCCTCTCCACATGATTCTCAAGAAACAACAAGCCTAAATGAAGATATTGAACGTTGCTCTGTACCTGAAGACAACACTTCCCATACACCACCATCACAGGTGCTTGCTCCAAATTCGCAGTGTGATATGTGGTTGCATGTTGCATACGGTCTCTAGCTTGTAATGCTTCTAATTACGGTAAATTGCATCTGCTTAGTTTACACAATATACCTGTGAATATGACATGCCTTCCTATTTTTGGTACACCACTACGTCTATGTGTTAACCTTGTTCTTACATGAAACTACCTCTCTTCTGTATCCTGCATCAATCACTTACGATGAGTCACCTTTATTCGTTGCATATTGCATATTATTTCTAGCCTGTTGCCATGTATTGCTTCTAATTTGGTCAGATACATTTGTTAGGGCACCCTTTTAATTTGGCAGAGTGATATTGGTTTCATCTTTCATATGGTTTCTAGCTTGCATCGATTCTAACAAGTTCAAGCACCTTGTGCTTAGTTTACACTTTATACATCATACATGTCATTATGTCACGCCGTCCTGTTTTTCATACATATTCCATCCTCCTATCATGCGGCTGCCTTACATGAAAGTAGTGTTCGTCAGTATCATGCATCAATAAGTTCTGAAGAGCAAATTTTATTCCTTTTTCTTGTGGGTTTGACTTAACAAGGCAAAATCAAGAAAGAGGAAGGAAAAGAGTAAGGAAGGCGATGATGGTGGTCCTCTGCAGCAACGTAAATAGAGCATCTGTACCGATTCTCCTTGTACTGATAGTGCATTACATGGTCCAAGTCTCCGCTCCCCTAGTCCACCATCCAAGGTGCTTGCTCTAACTTGGCAGCGTGATATCTGGTTGCATGTTGCATATGGTGTCTAGCTCGTATTGCTCCTAATTAGTGTAAACTGCATCTGCTTAGCTTACACATGATACATGTGAATATGACACGCTTTCCTGTTTTTGGTACATACTATATCTGTCTATCACACCATGTTCTTACATGAAACTACTCTTCTTGTGTATCCTGCATCAGTCACTTATGATGGGACACCTTTAAGTTAGCAGTGTGATATTGGTTTGCGTCTTGAATATAATTTCTAGCATGTATTGCTTCTAGTTTGATGAACGCCACCTATGACGAGACAGTTTTAACTTGGCAGAGTGATATAGATTGCACCTTCCATATGGTGTCTTGCAGTGTTTCTAATTTGTTGAAGTGCCTTCTGCTTAGTTACCACATCATAGGTGTGAATATGTCAAGTCGTCCATTTTTTCGTACTTATTCCATCCTCGCATCATGTGTTTGCCTTTCATCCGAGTAGTGTTCATCAGTATCATGCATGAATGAGTTCTGAAGAGCGAATTTTATTCCTTTTTCTTATCGGTTTGACTTCACAATGCAAAATCATTACAGCTGAAGGAAATTAGTCTGGGAGTGGATGATGGTGGTCCTTCGGAGCAACTCAAACAGGGGGTCTCTAAAGACTCTACTCCGCCATCCTCCCAACAAGATTCGCAAGACAACACAAGGCTGGACAGTCAACATAGCTGTGTAGATGATGAGCACATCTCCCCTACTCCACCATCATAGGTGCTTGCTCTAACTTGATACTATTATATGTGGTTGCATGTTGCGTATGATGTCTAGCTTGTATTGCTTCTAACTTGAATTGCATCTGCTTACTTTACACATAATGCCTATGAATATGACACGTGTTCCTATTTCTAGAACATACGTGTACATGATGAGCACATCTCCCCTACTCCACCATCACAGGTGCTTGCTCTTACTTGGAATTGTTATACGTGGTTGCGTTTTCTGTATGATGTCTAGTTTGTATTGCTTCTGATTATGTAGAATTGCATCTGCGTAGCTTACAACTTATACCTGCAACGATCACTTACCCATAAGACACATTTAACTTGGGACTGTGATGTAGGTTGCATCTTGCATTGTCTTCTAGCTTGTACTGCTTCTAATTTCTTGAAATGGCACTTACGACGAGACACTTTTTACCTGATAGAGTGATATTGGTTGCATGTTCATATGGTGCCTAGCTTTCATTTCTTCTAATTTTGTTGAAATGCCTTCCGCTTACTTATTTTTCATACATATTCCATCCTCCTATCGTACGTGTGAATATGAAATGCTGTCTTTTTTTGTATATATTCCATCCTCCTATCCTGTGCTTGCCTTACATCAAAGTAGTGTTCGTCTGTATCATGCATCAACCAGTTATGCAGAGCTAATTTTATTCATCTTCTTGTGGTTTTGACTTCATAAGGCAATATCAGAAAATAGGAAGGAAAAGAGTAAGTTAGGGGATGTTGGTGGTACTTCGCACCGACACAAACAGAGACTCTCTAGATTTGCCACTGCTACTGCTAATGAAGTTGAAGTCCCAAGTCTACATGATGAGTTCATCTCCCGCACTCCACCATCGCAGGTGCTTGCTCTAAGTTGATAGTGTGATAATTGGTTTCATGTTGCATATGTTGTCTAGCCTATATTTCTTCTATTTTGATTAAATTGCACCTGCTGAGTTTATACGTTATACATGTGCATATGACATGGCTTTCTGTGTCTAGAATACACTGCATCTATCTATCATACCATGTTCTTACATCAAAGTACTGTTGTTGTGTATCCCGCATCAGTAACTCATGATTGGACGCTTTTAACATGGCAGTTTGATAGTGGTTGCATCTTGCATTGATTTCTACGTTGTACTGCTTCTAATTTTTCGAATTGCCACTAATGACAAGACACTTTTAACTTGGTAGAGTAATATTGGTTGCATCTTTCATATGGTGTCTAGCTTGCATTACTTCTATTTCCTTGAAAATCCTTATGCTTAGTTTGCACATCGTAGCTGTAAATATGTCATGCCGTCCTGTTTTTCCTACATATTCCATCCTCATACGGTTATCTTACATCAAAGTATTGCTTGTCTGTATCATGCATCAATGAGTTCTGAAAAGTGATTTTATTCTTTTGTGTTGTGGGTACAGCTTGACATGGCAAAGTCAAAAAAGAGCAAGGAAAATAATATAGTAGGGAGTGCTGTTACTCGTCGGGTGAAACGGAAAAGGTTCTGCCATTGAGATTCTGCTGGTACTTATAGTGCAGTAGAAGGTCCAAGTCCACCGGCTAAATCTACAAACACAGTATCACCTGCTCCACCAGCTGCAGCATCCGCTTCAACTGTACCAGCATCTCAACCAGTTACTCGTTCGTTTGCTCCGGAACTGGCCTGTTCCCAAGCTGCCTTCACACCTAACACTACTTCTAAAGCACTGCTGACATAATAGGACTTGGCAAGATCAGATGAACCTCATGAGCATCAACACCAAGACGGTACCTGACCGAGTCAAGTTGCAGTTGCATGCTCCTTTATATGTACTCTCACAGTTTGATGTACACTAACACTTTCCATATTCGTTGTTGAACTAGCACCACGGCGCAAGCGGAAATAGACATCAGGGATAATGCTTGACAGATTAACAAAGTCTAAAGGAGGAAGAATGGAGATCCATTTTGAGGCAGGTTTAAAAAGGCCACGTGATGCTACAGAGTCAACCAAGTTAGTATCAGAGGCAGCCGTTGCCGTTAGGTGTCATGCGTGTATCCTCCCAACATGGATCCAGTACAGGAATGAGAAAGACAATACCCAGTTTAACACCTTCCTTGACCATTTATCCATAAGTAATGTTATTCATCGCAATTAGTAATATTGTCTTGCTCTGTCCCATACTTTCTAGCTTCCTCCTAATAAGACTCACATTCTTTTTTCAACAGATGAGGTTCAAGTTGGATCCGAAAGATGATGCAACTAAACAAGCATGCACTCATGTTTTTCAGTCTGCTCTGCGACAGTATCGGTACCACCTTAGAAAATCTCACTTTGAAGGCAAGGCTAACAATGAAATCGCCCAAACATCCCTAGTGGAATATATTACATATGAAGACTGGACAGCCCTCGTTAAACACTGGTCTGATCCAAAGTATCAGGTAGGCTATATGTATTTGATCAGACCACATATTGAACTTGTATTTATGTATGTGCCTTACAAGTGTATCTTCTTCTAGGCTAACTGTTTGAAGAACAAAACCAACCGTTCTAAAGTGAAATTCCAACACACAACAGGATCTCGTAGCTATATTGCACACTACAAGGCTCTTGTAAATAGCTGCTACTTCCTTCTTTTTTTGTGCCATATTATCATATCTATATTGACTTGTTCCAAATACAGAGGAAAGCCCGTGCGAACCAAAAAGAACCTGAACCGAATGCAGTGCAAATGTTCAAGCATTGCCACACCAGCAAGATGAAGGGCATGAGCACACCAGCTCAAGCCGCTGTTGTAAGTCCTTACTCCTCCTGCCTTCAACTGATTGGTGTTGTGATGTGTTCATTTAACTACTTGGTTTGCAGCCAATGTCAGTTACTCTGTTCACTTTTATACACAGTTTTCTTAACGTATCATTTCACCTTACATGGTTTACAAGAGATGAAGGATATTCTTTTGGTCTTGATCTGTAATCTAGTTGTTATGTTCACATGCGCACACAATGATAAAATAGCATGTTTGTTTTATATCTGATTGCCCATGATATGAATGATGTCATACTATGTTCATCCTACTTTAAACCATGTCTCTTTATCCTTAGATGTCAACAAATGTGAGGAAATAGACAATACAGTAGGCATGCTACATGGACATGTGTTCCGAAAGTGATTTTATTATGTAGTTGGCACTACAATACATGCTAATGTATTACAATAGTTCACCAAAATAAGTTATGTATAAACGTTTAACCTACTTTGTTTGTTTTTGTCTCATTAGTAACTTATCTGGTACACTAATCTACAAGTTCAAACTTTCAGGAAGCTGTGGAACAAATGATTGAACAGCCACAACAACCTGAAGGTGACGAGGCTACTACAGGCACAATGTCACCTCTTGTTGCAGTGCGTCAGTATCTCTCCACTAACAGTGCAAAAAGCACCTTCCTGCGTAATTCTGGGTTGGTTGTCAAGGTAACCTCGTCCAAATCGCCTACTGAACAAAATCTTCCTGCTAGACAGAGTGATATATCTGTGCTCCAGACACAAGTCCAATCCCTAATGGACGTTGTTTAGGAAACAAGAATAGTGGTTGAGAAATGTCATCAAGATATGAATGGTTTTGAAACCAGACTATTAGACATTCGCTTCGTTGTTGAAGAGCAATGGCGGAAAAAAGGTGGAGATCGTGTTGCTCCATCAGATTCTACAGCCTGAAACATTAGCACTTGGGTCAAATGATCTGTGCTTCTATACATCTGATGGTGCTTTTATCTGGAAGGACTGTAAACTTTATGCCAACAGGCCTTTTCTTGTATGATTGGAATTTATTTTGTTGTGATACAACATTTATGATGCTGCCACAGGCTACAGTAATTACGACGCTATTTTTCTATAGTGTTTGTTTATCTTAGTAATGTATTCGGCCGAAAGCTTCATAGGAGCCCAACATGCCAACATTCGTCGGGCCCATTCCAATTGGGCTAAAAACAATTACGGGCCGAAATTGGCACGTAACCCACTAAAAATATCTGGGCTTAAATTAGCATAAGCTTTCAAATTTTTCTGGTAGGCCTGTGCCCATAGTGGGCCTTTAACAGGCCTAAACATAATTTGGGCCCTCAGTAAAAATAGGCCGTTTACAGGTGTAAATATCTCGAGCCCATAAAAAGCATGGGCCTTTAATAGACCGAAAGTGAGATTGGGCCTTGATTGTGCCAAATAACCCACTGGACTTAGTAGGCCGAAATGGTGGCCCATTTACGATGCGGATATTTGACAGGCCGAAATTCGGACAGGCCGTAAATGCGCCGACCTAATACACGGGCATTTAATAGGCCAGAACTTCGGTTGGGCTAGATTATCATCATTTTTATATGGGTCGTTAATGGGCCCGATATGACATTGGGCCACATATGGCCCATGGTTTATGTCCGTCGTTAACAGGTCGAAAATGACAACAGGCCGAAAGTGGCCCAAATCTATAGTGGGCCTCTGTCGGATTTCGGGTTCCGGCAAACACTTGAGGTTCGAACACTGGGGTGCGCGCGGAGATTACGCCCCCTGCCTACCTGCTCCTCACCGAATCGCTAGGATCTAAACTACAAAAGGATCAACACAAGAGACACAAGGTTTATACTGGTTCAGGCCACCATTGTGGTGTAATACCCTACTCCAGTGCATGGTGTGATGGATTGCCTCTTGGGCTGATGATGAACAATACAAGGAAGAACAGCCTCGTGAGGGTCTGTCCTTGGCTGGTGCGATGAACTTCTAGGAGAAGTCCACTCGCTCTATCTACTAGTTTCTCGGTGGAGATCTCGATGCCTCTACCCTGGGGGTGGCTAGTCCTATTTATAGGCAAAGGCCCTGGGCCTCTTCCCAAATATTGAGCGGGAAGGGCGCCAACAATTGGCCATTTTGAAGGGGAACAGCTGGTACACTTATCCTGACTAAAGTTGGTCCTCGCCTGTCAAAGGCTCTGGCAGTGACACCGGCTTGGGCTCCACGGTGACCTCCATCCCGCCATTGGACTGGTCTTGGTCTTGTTGCACCGAAATGGACGCCTTTGCTTGACGCTCTCGCCTGCGCTTGCTCCCTTTGCACCAAAGAGGAAAGGAGGACACTGCGCGGGCTGGCGCCCGACTAGCGCCCTTGGTCGTCATGGCTTGCGTCATGGGCACCTCGCAAGGTACCCCGCCTTGAACTCTCCGCCTCCTCGCGAGCCAGCCTGGTGAGGCCGCGCCTGAGGAAGCTCCTTGTCATCCGCCCCGTGATGCTTGGCCCCTCGCGAGGGTCTTGAGCTTGTCTTGATGAAGATGGGCCGCGCTGGGCCCCCTTTGAGCCACGCCGCAGGCCGCAGGCAGGCAAGTCTGGGGACCCTCGTTCCTAGAATGCAGACAGCCTCTAACAGGACGAATGACAGACATGGCCGAATATGACCCAAATCCTTCACGGTCATTTATGGGCCGAAAGTTTTGATGGCCTGTAAATGGGCCCAAATGAAGCCGGACCTTTAACAGGCCGGAAAAACACCGGGCCATAATTCGGCCCAATTACTTAGCGGACTGTTAACGGGCCAGAAGTGACCATGGGCCGCATTGATGACCAGTTTAGACCAGGCCGTTGACGGGCCGATTTGACAGAGAATGTTGGGCCTTTAGCTGGGCCGGCCCATTATGGTCTGTAGAATCTTGTGGGCCTTTAGCTGGGCCGACCCATTGTGGTCCGCAAAATCTTGTCGGCCTTTAGCTGGGCTGGCCCATTATGGTCCGCTAAATTTTGTGGGCCTTTAGCTGGGCTGGCCCATTATGGTCAGCTAAATCTTATGGGCCTTCGATTGGGCCGGCCCATTTAAACTTTGTGGGCCACTTTTGGGCCGGTCCACGTGTCAACATATCATAGGCCCATCTCAACCGTTGGATGAGTGACACCTGTGCCAACGCAGAGCTGACACGTGGATCCGTCAGCCAATGAGAATTTTACACGTGGAAAATCGGCATTGGTCGTGGCTGTTAACGGGTTATCGGATCTAGAATCCGACCCGATAGCTTAACGGCGTTCCGTTACGGTAGATGCCACGTGTCGATCACCCTTGACGAAAGCACTTCTGTGACGTGCGATTTATCGTCATGGAAGTGGACACTTCCGTGATGATAATTTTGGTAATGTCATGGAACACTTCTACAACAGCACAGGTATGACTATCTTGATTCTATCATAAATTTGTCATGGATGTACATGCATGACAAAAAACGCAACCTATTGTGACAAACACGTATCATCACGGAAGTGTATTTTTTTGTAGTGTTGCCATAGTAAATAGATGAAACCCTCTAGCATGAGTAGGAGTTGTTTGAGCCCTGATGTGCCTAGTCATTCATGCTTGTTTCTCATGCCTGCTATGCTTAGAGTTGTGTCAGGTCTGATTCATCGGGGATGAATTGGAACGTTGTGAACATGTCCTACTATGTGTGAGCTAAGTGTGTGAACACGATTTGGTAAAGGTAGCGGTGAGAGGCCATGTAGGAGTACATGGTGGGTTATCTCATTGAAGCCGTCCTCGGGAACTGAGTTCTGTGTTTGCGATCCATGAAATAGTTACTACCATGCATTGGGCCAGAAACCAATGGACCCTCTCGGCTTCTTAATCACCCTTGTCCTCTGTCCAGGAGTTGCAAGTAGTTTCTAGTGTTTGTAGTATGCTGGAGGCCGTGCGCAGCGCTGACCCGAGGGGTGGGCTGTTATGCAGTAGGCATGTGGCACGGTGTATCGGGCGCCCGTTTGGTGTCTCGGGAACCCTGCACACATCGTTCGGGGCCGTATGTGGAAACTTCGGCCGGACTCCCTGTGGATGGAACCTGAATAGGCGATAAACCTGGACTAGAGACTTGAGTGTTTAGGCAGGCCATGGCCGACAACCTCGTTGGGCTTCCGCTTGAAGGTTGCCGAGTACATGTCGTGTAAATGGCGGTAAGTGGTGAGAGCGTGTGTGAAGAAGTACACCCCTGCAGGGTTAACATCATCTATTCAAATAGCCGCGTCCACGGTAAAGGACCTCTGGGTTGCCTATACAGTTCATAGACAAGTGAAAGTGGATACTCTAAAATACGCAAGATAAGCATGAGTGCTATGGATGGCGTTCTTGTAGGGAGACGGGAGCGGATCCATAGTGGTGTATTGATATGGTGAATATGTGGACTCGTGTGCGCCACCTCAAAAGAGTTACTCGCATTCGTAGTTCAGGATAGCCACCGAGTCAAAGCTGGTTTGCTACAATTAAACCCCACCATCCCCTTTGTTGATAATCATGCATATGTAGATAGTTCTGATGTAAGTCTTGCTGGGTACATTTGTACTCATGTTTGCTTAATTTATGTTTTGCAGAGAGACTTCAGTCTCGCTAGTAGTTCCGCATGGACTTCGACATTTAGCTTGTTACCTCAGCTACGGTCTTGTGCCCTCGGCAGGATCTGGTAGTTAGTCAGGCTTCTCAGCCTTTTTCATTTGTAGATGTCTGTACTCAGAGATGTTAAGCTTCCGCATGTGCTTTGACTTGTATGCTCTGAATGTTGGGTCATGAGATCCATGTTTGTAATATCTCGCTCCTCGGAGCCTATTGAATAAAATACTTGAGTTGTAGAGTCATGTTGTGCATGTTGTATTTGCACATATCGAGCATATTGTGTGTATGTTATTGAAATGCTTGGTATGTGTGGGATCTGGCTATCTAGTTGTTTATCCTTGGTAGCCTCTCTTACCGGGAAATGTCTCCTAGTGCTTCCACTGAGCCTTGGTAGCTTGCTACTACTCCGGAACACTTAGGCTGGCCGGCATGTGTCCTTCTTTGTTCCTGTGTCTGTCCCTTCGAGGAAATGTCACGTGGTGTCTACCAGAGTCCTGTTAGCCTGCTACAGCCTGGATCCTCCGGAGTCCTACTAGCCCAGCTGCTACAGCCTGGATTCACTCGCTGATGACCGACACGTTCGTTGTTGGGTCATGTATGCCTGTCCCCATAAGTTAGTGCCACTTTGGGTTCACGACTAGCCATGTCAGCCCGGGCTCCTTGTCATATGGATGCTAGCGACACTATCATATATGTGTGCCAAAAGGCGCAAACGTTCCCGGGCCTGGTAAGGTGACACCCGTGGGGATACCATGTGTGAGTCTGCAAAGTGATATGAGGTGTTACATGCTAGATCGGTGTGGCATTGAGTCGGGGTCCTGACAACAGCGGGGGGAAGAGGTGTTACACCGCTGCATAGAGGGGAAGAGAGTTGGTGTTGACGGTAGCAAGATTGTTGGTGTAGATCGCCCTCACAATCCTAGCCCCGACGGCACTCCAGCGCCACTGGGAGAGAGGGGGAGAGAGCCCCCTCCTTTTTCTTCTTCCTTAGCCTCCCCCCTAGATGGGAGGAGAGTTCCCCCTCTGGTCCATGGCCTCCATGGCCGTGGAGGGGTGGGAGCCCCTCCAAGATTGGATCTCCCTCTCTGTTCTCTTCTGTTTCGCGTTCCCCAGATCTGGCCGAAAACCGTTTCTTATATTCCTAGAGATCCGTGCCTCCGATTGCGCTGAGATTTTAACATGATTTTTTCTGGATATAAGATTCCTTGCACCCGACGTAGAGCTCCAACCGACGTACGAGGTGGGCACAACCCACCACCGCGCTCCTGGCTCAGGGGTCGGATCCTGGTGGGTTGTGCCCACCAGAGGACTCTGTTTGCGGTGATTCCAACTCCCAAAAATCATATATATTCCAAAATAATTCTCCGTGAAATTTTATTGCATTTGGACTTTGTTTGATATGGATTTTCTGCGATACAAAAAACATGCAAAAAACAGGAACTGGCATTGGGCACTAGATCAATAGGTTAGTCCAATAAATCATATAAAAAGTTGCTAAAAGTATGTCAAAGTTGTATAATATTGGCATGAAACAATCAAAAATTATAGATACGACAGAGACGTATCACCACTCGCCGCTATCGAGCTTCCGCGTCCGCGAGATGGACGAATACGACCGTCGGCACGGCCGTACGCCATCCTCGGCCGCGGGCTCGTCCTCCGCGACAAGATCTTCGTATGCAGCGAGCTCCTCCTCTTCCGGCATGATGACCCGCAAGTGTAGGGGATCTATCGTAGTCCTTTCGATAAGTAAGAGTGTCGAACCCAACGAGGAGCAGAAGGAAATGATAAGCGGTTTTCAGTAAGGTTTTCTCTGCAAGCACTGAAATAGTAGGTGATAGATAGTTTTGTGATAAGAAAAATAGTAACGAGCAAAAAGTAAATAAAGTAAATAAAGTGCAGCAAGGTGGCCCAATCCTTTATGTACAAAAGGATAAGCCTGGACAAATTCTAATAATGAAGAAGAAGCTCCCAAGGACACATTGGGAATTATCGTCAAGCTAGTTTTCATCACGTTCATATGATTCGCGTTCGGTACTTTGATAATTTGATATGTGGGTGGACCGGCACTTGGGTACTGCCCTAACTTGGACAAGCATCCCACTTATGATTAACCCCTATTGCAAGCATCCGCAACTACAAAAAGGAGTATTAAGGTAAACCTAATCACAACATTAAACATATGGGTCCATATCAACCCCTAACGAAGCAACGCATAAACTAGGGTTTAAGCTTCTGTCCCTCTAGCAACCCATCATATACTTATTACTTCCCTATGCCTTCCTCTAGGCCCAAATAATGGTGAAGTGACATGTAGTTGACGTACACATAACACCACTAGAGGAGATACAACATATATCTCATCAAAATATTGAACGAATACCAAATTCACATGACTACTAATAGCAAGACTTCACCCATGTCCTCAGGAACAAACGTAACTACTCACAAAGCATATTCATGTTCATAATCATAGGTGTAATAATATGCATGAAGGATCTGAACATATGATCTTCCACCAAGTAAACCAATTAGTATCAACTACAAGGAGTAATCAACACTACTAGCAACCCACAGGTACCAATTTGTGGTTTTGATACAAGATTGGATACAAGAGATGAACTAGGTTTTTGAGATGAGATGGTACTGGTGAAGATGTTGATGGAGATTGACCCCCTCCCGATGATAGGATCATTGGTGATGACGTTGGTGATGATTTCCCCCTCCCGGAGGGAAGTGTCCCCGGCAGAACAGCTTCGCCAGAGCCCTAGATTGATTCCGCCAAGGTTCCGCCTCATGGCGGCGGACTTTCGTCCCGTAAGCTTGCCCCCGATTTTTTTTCCAGGGGAAAACCCTTCATATAGCAGAAGATGGCCGCCGAAAGCCCACCAGGGGGCCCAGGAGATAGGGGCGCGCCCTGGGGGGGAGCACCC
Organism: Triticum aestivum; assembly: GCF_018294505.1. Classification (NCBI taxonomy): domain Eukaryota; kingdom Viridiplantae; phylum Streptophyta; class Magnoliopsida; order Poales; family Poaceae; genus Triticum; species Triticum aestivum. Next base: position 343,552,267 of record NC_057807.1, on the reverse strand, counting down.
CCTGTCTCCTGGACAGGGTGTGGGCCCCCTGGCCTATTTCTTTTGCTAAAAAATTCTAATTAAATCTAAAAAGTTGTTTTGTGGAGCCTCGGGTCTTTTGGAGTTGTGCAGAATAGGTTTCCAACATTTGCTCCTTTTCCAGCCAGAATTCCAGCTGCCGGCATTCCCCCTCTTCATGGTAAACCTTGTAAAATAAGAGAGAATAGCCATAAGTATTGAGATCTAATGTGTAATAACAGCCCATAATGAAATAAATATTGATATAAAAGCATGATGCAAAATGGACGTATCAACTCCCCCAAGCTTAGACCTTGCTTGTTCTCAAGCGGAAGCCGAAATCGAAAAATATGTCCACATGTTTAGAGATAGAGGTGTCGCTAAAAATAAAATACGGACATGAGGGCATCATGATCATTCTAATAACAACAACATATATGGATTTTTTCATATGATTTCCTATGTTCAAGTAATAAGCAATTCACAATGTCAAGTATGGTTCAAAAACTTCATTGGGAACTAACAAACTATAATCTCATTCATTGAAGCAATTGCAATTTATCGTAACATTAGAAAGAGTCAATAATAGAGCTTTTCAGCAAGCTCACATACTCAACCATCTCGTAGTCTCCCATAATTGTTAACACTCACGTAATACTTGTGGTTATAGAGTTTCAGCTGGACACTGAGAAATATAGGGGCTTATTGTGTTGACTCCCAACGTATTCACCTTTAGGTGATGTCAACAATAATAGCCTATGCCAACTTACATCCAATTGGATATATATATCATGATCTTTCAAACACAAGGAGCTTGCCAAAGGATAAAATGAAAAAGGGAAAGGTGAGGATCACCTTGACTCAAGCATAAAGTAAAAACATAAAGTAAAAGATAGGCCCTTCATAGAGGGAAGCAGAGGTTGTCATGCACTTTTTAGGGTTGGATACACAAAATCTTAATGCAAAAGAACGTCACTTTATATTGCCCCTTGTATGTGGACCTTTATTATGCAATCCGTCGCTTTTATTACTTCCACAACAAGTTCGTACAAAGCTTATTTTCTCTGCACTAATAAGTCATGCATATTTAAAGAGCAATTTTTGTTGCTTGCACCGATGATAACTTACTTGAAGGATCTTACGCAATCCATAGGTAGATATGGTGGACTCTCATGGCAAAACTAGGTTTAAGGATATTTGGAAGCACAAGTAGTATCTCTACTTAGTGCAAGGAATTTGGCTAGCATGAGGGGGAAAGGCAAGCTCAACATGTTTGGAAGGTCAATGACAATATACTTTAACTGAGATGTCAGAAAACATAAACCATTACGTTGTCTTCCTTGTCCAACATCAACTCTTTTAGCATGTCATACTTAATGAGTGCTTCACAATCATAAAAGATGTCCAAGATAATATATTTATATGTGAACCCCTCTTTCCTTATTACTTCCTATTAATTGCAACGATGACCAAGGCTATGTTCATCAACCCTCAACAATTTTTATGCCTCATACTTTCTATGTGTGAAGTTATCACTATCCATAAGATCAATATGAACTCTTTTGTTCTTTCTACTTTCTCAAGATCATAGCGACAAAGCAAAGCCCTTAACTCAACACTAATCTTTATTATAGATAGCACGCGGACTCGCTTACATAAAGAGATCACAATGAAAAACTCAAAACTACTTGATATCAAAACTTCGAACTAATAGATCAAGATACTACTAAAAGGATCGAACTAAATAAAGCGGTAAAGATAGGAGTGTGATGGTGATACGACACCGGGGCACCTCCCCCAAGCTTGGCAATTGCCAAGGCGAGTGCCCATACCCAAGTGATTATGTCTTCAGAGGTGGTGAAGTAGGAGTTGTTGATGAAGTAGGCTTGTCGTCCGTCTTCCAAGGCATAGGCTCTCCATCATAAAAGGATGATCGAGTCTCCGGGATCCTTAAATCTGCAGCCAAACTCATTCGCTTGAATCTATATTCATACTCACTGTTCTGGTTTTGCAGGTCATAAATCTGGGCTTGGAGGTGCTCGATTTTCTCTTGAAGCTTGAAGATGGTCTCCCCAATGACTTTGGCATCCAGCTTGTGGTTGTTGGTGAACTCCGTGATCATCATCTGGTTGGCGTTGAGTCCACGCTCCACCATACCTTGACACTTGAAAACTTCTTGTTCCATGGCTTCGAGCTTTGTCTCCACGCTCCCGGTACGCCTTGGTCCTTCCACATCATGGATATGCAACACCCCCTCATGCATCTCAATGGTTTGAGGGTGATGCAGCACCTCCGCAAGATAGGGATTGATAACCCTCTCGAAAAACTTGTCCTTGGGAGCGCTTGAAGACGACGTGATGCTCTAGATGTGAAACAGAAACAGCTCGAAACGAAAACAGAGGATATTTGCGTGATACGGTGGTCAAAACTTTCGGGAGTATATATAATGAATTTTTACCGACCAAAATACATAACATACAAGAAAACGGAGTCTGGGAAGCACACGAGGTGCCCACGAGACAGGGGGCGTACCCTACAGGGGGGGCCCTCCTCTCTCGTGGGAGCCTCGTGTCCCTTTCGGACTGCTTCCTTCTTCCTAAAATCCTTGAATAATCCAAAACTGATGAAAATTGCCCTTAGAGTTGTTTTGGAGTCGGTTTACTTACCGTACCACGTACCTATGCCTTTTCAGAGTCTGGAACGTTCTGGAAAGTGTCTCTTATGTATTCCTCAGGGGTTACGGTTTCAATAATATTAGTTTCAACATTAATAGGATTGCTTGAAATATAATGTTTAATTCTTTGACCATTTACCACCCTCGGATTTGTGCCTTCAAAATTGTTGATTTTTATAGCACCAGAACGATAGACCTCCTCGATAACGTAGGGACCTTCCCATTTTGAGAGAAGTTTTCCTGCAAAAAATCTTAAATGAGAGTTGAACAATAACACATAATCTCCTACGTTAAACTCATGCTTCTATATCCTCTTATCATGCCATCGTTTGACTTTTTCTTTGAAAAGCTTAGCATTCTCATATGCTTGGGTTCTCCATTCATCAAGTGAGCTAATATCAAATAATCTTTTCTCACCGTCAAGTTTGAAGTCATAATTAAGCTCTTTAATAGCCCAATATGCTTTATGTTCAAGTTCAAGAGGTAAATGACATGCTTTTCCATAAACCATTTTATATGGAGACGTACCCATAGGATTTTTGTATGCAGTTCTATAGGCCCATAATGCATCATCAAGTTTTTTTGGACCAATTCTTTCTAGACCTATTCACAGTATTTTGCAAAATTAATTTGAGCTCTCTATTGCTGAACTCTACTTGACCACTAGACTGCGGGTGATAAGGAGATGCAATTCTATGATTGACATCATACTTAGCAAGCATCTTACGGAAAGCACCATGAATAAAGTGTGAACCACCATCAGCCATAAGATATCTAGGGACTCCAAACCTCGGAAAAATAACTTCTTTAAGCATTTTAATAGAAGTGTTATGATCAGCACTACTAGTTGGAATAGCTTCTACCCACTTAGTAACGTAATCAACAACAACTAAAATATGTGTATAACCATTGGAGGCAGGAAAAGGTCCCATATAATCAAAGCCCCAAACATCAAATGGTTCTATAACAAGAGAATAATTCATAGGCATTTCTTGACGTCTACTGATGTTACCTATTCTTTGACATTCATCACAAGATACGACAAACTTCCGAGCATCTTTGAAAAGAGTAGGCCAATAAAAACCAGACTATAGTACCTTGTGTGCAGTTCTATCCCCAGCGTAGTGTCCTCCATAGGATTCAGAGTGACACTTGCATAGGATTTGTTCCTGTTCATGCTCAGGCACACAACGTCTAATAATACCATCTACTCCTTCTTTATAAAGATGTGGGTCATCCCAGAAGTAATGTCTTAAATCATAAAAGAACTTTTTCTTTTGCTTGTATGTGAAACTAGGCGGTATATATTTAGCAACAATGTAATTAGCATAGTCAGCATACCAAGGAGCAGTACGAGAAGCATTGACGACCGCTAATTGTTCATCAGGAAAGCTATCATTAATAGGCAGTGGGTCATCAAGAACATTTTCTAGCCTAGACAAGTTGTCTGCAACGGGGTTCTCAGCTCCTTTTCTATCAACAATATGCAAGTCAAATTCTTCGAGCAAGAGAACCCATCTAATGAGTCTAGGCTTAGCATCTTTCTTTTCCATAAGATATTTAATAGCAGCATGATCAGTGTGAATAGTAACTTTGGAATCAACAATATAAGGTCTAAACTTATCACATGCAAACACAACTGCTAAGAATTCTTTTTCAGTGGTAACATAATTTCTCTGGGCAGTATCAAGAGTCTTGCTAGCATAATGGATAACATTCAATTTCTTATCGACTCTTTTCCCTAAAACAGCCCCTACAGCATAATCACTAGCATCGCACATAATTTCAAAAGGTAAATTCCAATCAGGTGGCTGAACAATAGGTGTAGTGATCAAAGCTTTCTTAAGTGTTTCAAATGCTTCTACACAATCATCATAAAAGACAAACGGAATATCTTTTTGCAATAAGTTAGTCAGAGGCCTAGAGATTCTAGAAAAGTCCTTAATGAACCTCCTATAAAAACCGGCATGACCATGGAAACTTCTCATACCTTTTATGTCTTTGGGACATGGCATCTTTTCAATAGCATCAACTTTGCCTTTTATCAACTTCAATACCTCTCTCGGAGATCTTGTGCCCCAAGACAATGCCTTCATTAACCATAAAGTGACACTTTTCCCAATTCAGGACAAGACTAGTGTCTTCGCATCTCTGCAAAACTCGATCACGGTTGCTCAAACAATCATCAAAAGAGGATCCATAGACGGAGAAGTCATCCATGAATACCTCATAAATCTTTTCACAAAAATCAGAAAATATAGCCATCATGCATCTTTGAAAGGTAGCAGGTGCATTACATATACCAAAAGGCATACATCTATAAGCAAAAGTACCAAAAGGGCATGTAAAAGTAGTTTTAGATTGATCCCCTGCTGATACAGGTATCTGAGAGAAGCCAGAATAACCATCTAGAAAGCAAAAATGTGTGTGTTTGGATAGCCTTTCTAGCATTTGATCAATAAAATGTAAAGGGTAATGATCTTTCTTAGTAGCTTTATTAACTTACGGAAATCAATTACCATCCTATAGCCTGTAATAATTCTTTGCATGATCAATTCATCTTTATCATTAGGAACAACGGTAATACCTCCCTTTTTAGGGACACAATGGACAGGGCTTACCCATTCACTATCAGCAACGGGATAAATAATACCTGCCTCAAGGAGTTTTAGTATCTCCTTTCTTACCACTTCCTTCATTTTGGGATTTAATCGTCTTTGAGGATCTCTAACTGGTTTGGCATCTTTCTCCACTGAAATTTTGTGTTGACATAATGTGGGACTAATGCCCTTAAGATCATCCAGGGTATATCCAATTGCAGCTCGGTGCTTCTTCAGAGTTTTCAATAATCTTTCTTCTTCTTTCTCTGAAAGGTTAGCACTAATAATAACATGATATATTTCTTTTTCATCAAGATAAGCATACTTAAGATTATCAGGTAATGGTTTGAGTTCAAACACGGGATCACCCTTGGGTGGAGGGGGATCCCCAAGAATTTCAACGGGAAGATTATGTTTTAGCATAGGTTCTTGTTTAAGAACACTTCATCTATTTCTTCCCTTTCTTTCGTAAACATATCGTTTTCATGGTCTAGCAAATATTGTTCTAACGGATCAGTTGGAGGAACAGCAATGGAAGCAAGACCAATAATTTCATCCTTACTAGATGGTTCCTTTTCACGATGTTGTCTACTAAACTTAGCAAATTTAAACTCATGAGACATACCATCTAAGCCAACAGTGACAATATTCTTTTCACAATCAATCTTAGCACTAGCAGTATTAAAGAAGGGTCTACCAAAAATAATGGGACAAAAATCATCTTGTGGGGAACGAAGAACAAGAAAATCAGCAGGGTATTTAATCTTCCCACACAAGACTTCAACATCTCTAACAATCCCAATAGGTTTAATGGTGTCCCTATTGGCAAGCTTAATAGTAACATCAATATCTTATAATTCAACAGGTGCAATATCGTGCATAATTTCTTTATAAAGATCATAAGGTATCACATTAGCACTAGCACCCATATCACATAAGCCATGGTAACAATGATCTCCTATTTTAACAGAAATAACAGGCGTGCCTACAACAGGTCTACGTGTCTTAGTATCGGGTCTAGCAATATTAGCAGTTTCACCCAAGAAAGAGATAACATGCCCATCTAAATCCTCATCCAAGAGATCTTTAATCCTAGCAATACTAGGTTCAACATTAATTTGCTCAGGAGGTGTATAAGTCCTAGTATTACTCTTACGAACAACAGTCGAAGCTTTAACATGATCTTTTATCCTAACAGGAAAAGGAGGTTTTTCAACATAAGGAGCAGGAATAATAGGATCACTAAATGTAATAGTCTTCTCTTAGACTATAATAGGTGCAACTACTTTCACTTCAACAGGAGGATTATATTTAAACCACTTCTCTTTAGGGAGATCAACGTGAGTAGCAAAAGTTTCACAAAAAGTAGCTACTATCTCAGAGTCAAGTCCATACTTAGAGCTAAATCCACGGAAAGCATCGGTATCCATAAAAGATTTAACACAATCAAACTTAGCTGTCATACCTGACTCCTTACCATTGTCGGAACCCCAATCTTCAGAGTTGCGTTTAATTCTTTCCAATAAGTCCCATTTGAAATCAATAGTCTTCAGCATATAGGAACCAGCACAGGAAGTATCGAGCAAGTTGCGATTATCAAGAGAAAGCCGAGCATAAAAATTCTGAATAATCATTTCCCGAGAGAGCTCATGATTGGGGCATGAATACAACATTGACTTAAGCCTCCCCCAAGCTTGAGCGATGCTTTTTCCTTCGCGAGGCCAGAAATTATATATGTAATTACAATCACGATGAACAAGATGCATAGGATAGAACTTCTGGTGAAATTCCAACTTCAATTGCTTATAATTCCAAGATCTCGTATCATCACATAGCCTATACCATGTCATTGCATCTCCCTTCAAAGATAAAGGGAAGACCTTCCTTTTGACAACATCATCGGGAATACCTGCAAGCTTAAATAATCCACAAACTTCATCCACAAAGATAAGGTGTAAGTCGGGATGCAATGTTCCATCTCCTGCAAAAGGATTAGCTAGCAGTTTTTCTATCATACCCGAAGGAATCTCAAAGTGAATATTTTCATAAGGTTCAGTAGGTTGAGGAGCATATCTTTGCTCTTCTGGTTGGGGTGAAGATACCCCAGACAAGCCACTCAAAGGATTAGTTTCCATAGTGACAAGTAACAGAAAATTTCAGCACACTATATAAATGTTTCCTTACCAAGTTCCACTCACCAAGAGCACTACGCTCCCCGGCAACGGCGCCAGAAAAGAGTCTTGATGACCCACAAGTGTAGGAGATCTATCGTAGTCCTTTCAATAAGTAAGAGTGTCGAACCCAACGAGGAGCAGAAGGAAATGATAAGCGGTTTTCAGTAAGGTTTTCTCTGCAAGCACTGAAATAGTAGGTGATAGATAGTTTTGTGATAAGATAAATAGTAACAAGCAAAAAGTAAATAAAGTGCAGCAAGGTGGCCCAATCCTTTATGTAGAAAAGGATAAGCCTGGACAAATTCTAATAATGAAGAAGAAGCTCCCAAGGACACATTGGGAATTATCGTCAAGCTAGTTTTCATCACGTTCATATGATTCGCGTTCGGTACTTTGATAATTTGATATGTGGGTGGACCGGCACTTGGGTACTGCCCTAACTTGGACAAGCATCCCACTTATGATTAACCCCTATTGCAAGCATCCGCAACTACAAAAAGGAGTATTAAGGTAAACCTAACCACAGCATTAAACATATGGGTCCATATAAACCCCTAACAAAGCAACGCATAAACTAGGGTTTAAGCTTCTGTCACTCTAGCAACCCATCATCTACTTATTACTTCCCTATGCCTTCCTCTAGGCCCAAATAATGGTGAAGTGTCATGTAGTTGACGTTCACATAACACCACTAGAGGAGAGACAACATACATCTCATCAAAATATCGAACGAATACCAAATTCACATGACTACTAATTGCAAGACTTCACCCATGTCCTCAGGAACAAATGTAACTACTCGCAAAGCATATTCAAGTTCATAATCAGAGGTGTAACAATATGCATGAAGGATCTGAACATATGATCTTCCACCAAGTAAACCAATTAGTATCAACTACAAGGAGTAATCAACACTACTAGCAACCCACAGGTACCAATTTGTGGTTTTGATACAAGATTGGATACAAGAGATGAACTAGGGTTTTGAGATGAGATGGTGCTGGTGAAGATGTTGATGGAGATTGACCCCCTCCCGATGAGAGGATCGTTGGTGATGATTTCCCCCTCCCGGAGGGAAGTGTCCCCGGCAGAACAGCTCCGCCAGAGCCCTAGATTGATTCCGCCAAGGTTCTGCCTCATTGCGGCGGAGTTTCGTCCCGTAAGCTTGCCCCCGATTTTTTTTCCAGGGGAAAACCCTTCATATAGCAGAAGATGGCCGCCGGAAGCCCACCAGAGGGCCCAGGAGATAGGGGGCGCGCCCTAGGGGGGGAGCGCCCCTGTCTCCTGGACAGGGTGTGGCCCCCCTGGCCTATTTCTTTTGCTAAAAAATTCTAACTAAATCTAAAAAGTTGTTTTGTGGAGCCTCAGGTCTTTTGGAGTTGTGCAGAATAGGTTTCCAACGTTTGCTCTTTTTCCAGCCAGAATTCCAGCTGCCGGCATTTCCCCTCTTCATGGTAAACCTTGTAAAGTAAGAGAGAATAGCCATAAGTATTGAGATATAATGTGTAATAACAGCCCATAATGAAATAAATATTGATATAAAAGCATGATGCAAAATGGACGTATCAACTCCCCCAAGCTTAGACCTCGCTTGTCCTCAAGCGGAAGCCAAAATCGAAAAATATGTCCACATGTTTAGAGATAGAGGTGTCGCTAAAAATAAAGTACGGACATGAGGGCATCATGATCATTCTAATAACAGCAACATATATGGATTTTGTCATATGATTTCCTATGTTCAAGTAATAAGCAATTCACAATGTCAAGTATGGTTCAAAATCTTCATTGGGAACTAACAAACTATAATCTCAGTCATTGAAGCAATTGCAATTTATCGTAACATTAGAAAGAGTCAATAATAGAGCTTTTCAGCAAGCTCACATACTCAACCATCTCGTAGTCTCCCATAATTCTTAACACTCACGCAATACTTGTGGTTATAGAGTTTCAGCTGGACACTGAGAAAGATAGGGGCTTATTGTGTTGCCTCCCAACGTATTCACCTTTAGGTGATGTCAACAATAATAGCCTATGCCAACTTACATCCAATTGGATATATATATATATATATATCATGATCTTTCAAACACGAGGAGCTTGCCAAAGGATAAAATGAAAAAGGGAAAGGTGAGGATCACCTTGACTCAAGCATAAAGTAAAAACATAAAGTAAAATATAGGCCCTTCGCAGAGGGAAGCAGAGGTTGTCATGCGCTTTTTTGGGTTGGATACACAAAATCTTAATGCAAAAGAACGTCACTTTATATTGCCCCTTGTATGTGGACCTTTATTATGCAATCCGTCGCTTTTATTACTTCCACAACAAGTTCGTACAAAGCTTATTTTCTCTGCACTAATAAGTCATGCATATTTAAAGAGCAATTTTTGTTGCTTGCACCGATGATAACTTACTTGAAGGATCTTACTCAATCCATAGGTAGATATGGTGGACTCTCATGGCAAAACTAGGTTTAAGGATATTTGGAAGCACAAGTAGTATCTCTACTTAGTTCAAGGAATTTGGCTAGCATGAGGGGGAAAGGCAAGCTCAACATGTTTGGAAGGTCAATGACAATATACTTTAACTGAGATGTCAGAAAACATAAACCATTACGTTGTCTTCCTTGTCCAACATCAACTCTTTTAGCATGTCATACTTAATGAGTGCTTCACAATCATAAAAGATGTCCAAGATAATATATTTATATGTGAACCCCTCTTTCCTTATTACTTCCTATTAATTGCAACGATGACCAAGGCTATGTTCATCAACCCTCGACAATTTTTATGCCTCATACTTTCTATGTGTGAAGTTATCACTATCCATAAGATCAATATGAACTCTTTTGTTCTTTCTACTTTCTCAAGATCATAGCGACAAAGCAAAGCCCTTAACTCAACACTAATCTTTATTATAGATAGCACGCGGACTCGCTTACATAAAGAGATCACAATGAAAAACTCAAAACTACTTGATATCAAAACTTCGAACTAATAGATCAAGATACTACTAAAAGGATCGAACTAAATAAAGCGGTAAAGATAGGAGTGTGATGGTGATACGATACCGGGGCACCTCCCCCAAGCTTGGCAATTGCCAAGGGGAGTGCCCATACCCAAGTGATTATGTCTTCGGAAGTGGTGAAGTAGGAGTTGTTGATGAAGTAGGCTTGTCGTCCGTCTTCCAAGGCATAGGCTCTCCATCATAAAAGGATGATCGAGTCTCCGGGATCCTTAAATCTGCAGCCAAACTCATTCGCTTGAATCTATATTCATACTCACAGTTCTGGTTTTGCAGGTCATAAATCTGGGCTTGGAGGTGCTTGATTTTCTCTTGAAGCTTGAAGATGGTCTCCCCAATGACTTTGGCATCCAGCTTGTGGTTGTTGGTGAACTCCGTGACCATCATCTGGTTGGCGTTGAGTCCACGCTCCACCATCCCTTGACACTTGAAAACTTCTTGTTCCATGGCTTCGAGCTTTGTCTCCACGCTCCCGGTATGCCTTGGTCCTTCCACATCGCGGATATGCAACACCCCCTCACGCATCTCAATGGTTTTAGGGTGATGCAGCACCTCCGCAAGATACGGATTGATAACCTTCTCGAAAAACTTGTCCTTGGGAGCGCTTGAAGACGACATGATGCTCTAGATCTGAAACAGAAACAGCTCGAAACGAAAACAGAGGATATTTGCGTGATACGGTGGTCAAAACTTTCGGGAGTATATATAATGAATTTTTACCGACCAAAATACATAACATACAAGAAAATGGAGTCCGGGAAGCACACGAGGTGCCCACGAGACAGGGGGCGCGCCCTACAGGGGAGGGCCTCCTCTCTCTTGGGAGCCTCGTGTCCCTTTCAGACTACTTCCTTCTTCCTAAAATCCTTAAATAATCCAAAACTGATGAAAATTGCAATTAGAGTTGTTTTGGAGTCGGTTTACTTACCGTACCATGTACCTATGCCTTTTCGGAGTCTGGAACATTCTGGAAAGTGTCTCTTATGTATTCCTCAGGGGTTACGGTTTCAATAATATTAGTTTCAACATTGATAGGATTACCTGAAATATAATGTTTAATTCTTTGACCGTTTACCACCCTCGAATTTGTGCCTTCAAAGTTGTTGATTTTTATAGCACTAGAACGATAGACCTCCTCGATAACGTAGGGACCTTCCCATTTTGAGAGAAGTTTTCCTGCAAAAAATCTTAAACGAGAGTTGAACAATAACACATAATCTCCTACATTAAACTCATGCTTCTATATCCTCTTATCATGCCATCGTTTGACTTTTTCTTTGAAAAGCTTAGCATTCTCATATGCTTGGGTTCTCCATTCATCAAGTGAGCTAATATCAAATAATCTTTTCTCACCGTCAAGTTTGAAGTCATAATTAAGCTCTTTAATAGCCTAATATGCTTTATGTTCAAGTTCAAGAGGTAAATGACATGCTTTTCCATAAACCATTTTATATGGAGACATACCCATAGGATTTTTGTATGCAGTTATATAGGCCCATAATGCATCATCAAGTTTTTTGGACCAATTCTTTCTAGATCTATTCATAGTCTTTTGCAAAATTAATTTGAGCTCTCTATTGGTCAACTCTACTTGACCACTAGACTGCAGGTGATAAGGAGATGCAATTCTATGATTGACATCATACTTAGCAAGCATCTTACGGAAAGCACCATGAATAAAGTGTGAACCACCATCAGCCATAAGATATCTAGGGACTCCAAACCTCGGAAAAATAACTTCTTTAAGCATTTTAATAGAAGTGTTATGATCAGCACTACTAGTTGGAATAGCTTCTACCCACTTAGTAACGTAATCAACAACAACTAAAATATGTGTATAACCATTGGAGGCAGGAAAAGGTCCCATATAATCAAAGCCCCAAACATCAAATGGTTCTATAACAAGAGAATAATTCATAGGCATTTCTTGACGTCTACTGATGTTACCTATTCTTTGACATTCATCACAAGATACGACAAACTTCCGAGCATCTTTGAAAAGAGTAGGCCAATGAAAACCAGACTATAGTACCTTGTGTGCAGTTCTATCCCCAGCATGGTGTCCTCCATAGGATTCAGAGTGACACTTGCGTAGGATTTGTTCCTGTTCATGCTCAGGCACACAACGTCTAATAATACCATCTACTCCTTCTTTATAAAGATGTGGGTCATCCTGGAAGTAATGTCTTAAATCATAAAAGAACTTTTTCTTTTGCTGGTATGTGAAACTAGGCGGTATATATTTAGCAACAATGTAATTAGCATAGTCAGCATACCAAGGAGCAGTACGAGAAGCATTGACGACCGCTAATTGTTCATCAGGAAAGCTATCATTAATAGGCAGTGGGTCATCAAGAACATTTTCTAGCCTAGACAAGTTGTCTGCAACGGGGTTCTCAGCTCCTTTTCTATCAACAATATGCAAGTCAAATTCTTCGAGCAAGAGAACCCATCTAATGAGTCTAGGCTTAGCATCTTTCTTTTCCATAAGATATTTAATAGCAGCATGATCAGTGTGAATAGTAACTTTGGAATCAACAATATAAGGTCTAAACTTATCACATGCAAACACAACTGCTAAGAATTCTTTTTCAGTGGTAGCATAATTTCTCTGGGCAGTATCAAGAGTCTTGCTAGCATAATGGATAACATTCAATTTCTTACCGACTCTTTGCCCTAAAACAGCCCCAACAGCATAATCACTAGCATCGCACATAATTTCAAAAGGTAAATTCCAATCAGGTTGCTGAACAATAGGTGTAGTGATCAAAGCTTTCTTAAGTGTTTCAAATGCTTCTACACAATCATCATCAAAGACAAAAGGAATATGTTTTTGCAATAAGTTAGTCAGAGGCCTAGAGATTTTAGAAAAGTCCTTAATGAACCTCCTATAAAAACCGGCATGACCAAGGAAACTTCTCATACCTTTTATGTCTTTGGGACATGGCATCTTTTCAATAGCATCAACTTTGGCTTTATCAACTTCAATACCTCTCTCGGAGATCTTGTGCCCCAAGACAATGCCTTCATTAACCATAAAGTGACACTTTTCCAAATTCAGGACAAGACTAGTGTCTTCGCATCTCTGCAAAACTCGATCAAGGTTGCTCAAACAATCATCAAAAGAGGATCCATGGATGGAGAAGTCATCCATGAATACCTCACAAATCTTTTCACAAAAATCAAAAAATATAGCCATCATGCATCTTTGAAAGGTAGCAGGTGCATTACATAAACCAAAAGGCATACGTCTATAAGCAAAAGTACCAAAAGGGCATGTAAAAGTAGTTTTAGATTGATCCCCCGCTGATACAGGTATCTAAGAGAAGCCAGAATAACCATCTAGAAAGCAAAAATGTGTGTGTTTGGATAGCCTTTCTAGCATTTGATCAATAAAATGTAAAGGGTAATGATCTTTCTTAGTAGCTTTATTTAACTTACGGAAATCAATTACCATCCTATAGCCTGTAATAATTCTTTGCGGGATCAATTCATCTTTATCATTAGGAACAACGGTAATACCTCCCTTTTTAGGGACACAATGGACAGGGCTTACCCATTCACTATCAGCAACGGGATAAATAATACCTGCCTCAAGGAGTTTTAGTATCTCCTTTCTTACCACATCCTTCATTTTGGGATTTAATCGTCTTTGAGGATCTCTAACTGGTTTGGCCTCTTTCTCCACTAAAATTTTGTGTTGACATAATGTGGGACTAATGCCCTTAAGATCATCCAGGGTATATCCAATAGCAGCTCGGTGCTTCTTCAGAGTTTTCAATAATCTTTCTTCTTCTTCCTCTGAAAGGTTAGCACTAATAATAACAGGATATATTTCTTTTTCATCAAGATAAGCATACTTAAGATTATCAGGTAATGGTTTGAGTTCAAACACGGGATCACCCTTGGGTGGAGGGGGATCCCCAAGAATTTCAACGGGAAGATTATGTTTCAGCATAGGTTCTTGTTTAAGGAACACTTCATCTATTTCTTCCCTTTCCTTCATAAACATATCGTTTTCATGGTCTAGCAAATATTGTTCTAACGGATCAGTTGGAGGAACAGCAATGGAAGCAAGACCAATAATTTCATCCTTACTAGATGGTTCCTTTTCACGATGTTGTCTACTAAACTTAGCGAAATTAAACTCATGAGACATACCATCTAAGCCAACAGTGACAATATTCTTTTTACAATCAATCTTAGCACTAGCAGTATTCAAGAAGGGTCTACCAAAAATAATGGGACAAAAATCATCTTGTGGGGAACCAAGAACAAGAAAATCAGCAGGGTATTTAATCTTCCCACAAAAGACTTCAACATCTCTAACAATCCCAATAGGTTTAATGGTGTCCCTATTGGCAAGCTTAATAGTAACATCAATATCTTCTAATTTAACTGGTGCAATATCGTGCATAATTTCTTTATAAAGATCATAAGGTGTCGCATTAGCACTAGCACCCATATCACATAAGCCATGGTAACAATGATCTCCTATTTTAACAGAAATAACAGGTGTGCCTACAACAGGTCTACGTGTTTTAGTATCGGGTCTAATAATATTAGCAGTTTCACCCAAGAAAGAGATAACATGCCCATCTAAATCCTCATCCAAGAGATCTTTAATCATAGCAATACCAGGTTCAACATTAATTTGCTCAGGAGGTGTATAAGTCCTAGTATTACTCTTGCGAACAACAGTCGAAGCTTTAACATGATCTTTTATCCTAATAGGAAAATGAGGTTTTTCAACATAAGCAGCAGGAATAATAGGATCACTAAATGTAATAGTCTTCTCTTCGACTGTAATAGGTGCAACTACTTTCACTTCAACAGGAGGATTATATTTAAACCACTTCTCTTTAGGGAGATGAACGTGAGTAGCAAAAGTTTCACAAAAAGTAGCTACTATCTCAGAGTCAAGTCTATACTTAGAGCTAAATCCACGGAAAGCATCGGTATCCATAACAGATTTAACACAATCAAACTTAGGTGTCATACCTGACTCCTTACCATCGTCGGAACCCCAATCTTCAGAGTTGCGTTTAATTCTTTCCAATAAGTCCCATTTGAAATCAATAGTCTTCAGCATATAGGAACCAGCACAGGAAGTATGGACCAAGTTGCGATTATCAAGAGAAAGCCGAGCATAAAATTCTGAATAATCATTTCCCGAGAGAGCTCATGATTGGGGCATGAATACAACATTGACTTAATCCTCCCCCAAGCTTGAGCGATGATTTCTCCTCCGCGAGGCCAGAAATTATATATGTAATTACGATCACGATGAACAAGATGCATAGGATAGAACTTCTGGTGAAATTCCAACTTCAATCGCTTATAATTCCAAGATCTCGTATCATCACATAGCCTATACCATGTCATTGCATCTCCCTTCAAAGATAAAGGGAAGACCTTCCTTTTGACAACATCATCGGGAATACCTGCAAGCTTAAATAATCCACAAACCTCATCCACAAAGATAAGGTGTAAGTCGGGATGCAATGTTCCGTCTCCTGCAAAAGGATTAGCTAGCAGTTTTTCTATCATACCCGAAGGAATCTCAAAGTGAATATTTTCATAAGGTTCAGTAGGTTGAGGAGCATCTCTTTGCTCTTCTGATTGGGGTGAAGATACCCCAAACAAGCCACCCGAAGGATTAGTTTCCATAGTGACAAGTAACAAAAAATTTCAGCACACTATATAAATGTTTCCTTACCAAGTTCCACTCACCAAGAGCGCTACGCTCCCCGGCAACGGCGCCAGAAAAGAGTCTTGATGACCCACAAGTGTAGGGGATCTATCGTAGTCCTTTCGATAAGTAAGAGTGTCGAACCCAATGAGGAGCAGAAGGAAATGATAAGCGGTTTTCAGTAAGGTTTTCTCTGCAAGCACTGAAATAGTAGGTGATAGATAGTTTTGTGATAAGATAAATAGTAACGAGCAAAAAGTAAATAAAGTAAATAAAGTGCAGCAAGGTGGCCCAATCCTTTATGTAGCAAAGGATAAGCCTGGACAAATTCTAATAATGAGGAAGAAGCTCCCGAGGACACATTGGGAATTATCGTCAAGCTAGTTTTCATCACGTTCATATGATTCACATTCGGTACTTTGATAATTTGATATGTGGGTGGACCGGCACTTGGGTACTGCCCTAACTTGGACAAGCATCCCACTTATGATTAACCCCTATTGCAAGCATCCGCAACTACAAAAAGGAGTATTAAGGTAAACCTAACCACAACATTAAACATATGGGTCCATATCAACCCCTAACGAAGCAACGCATAAACTAGGGTTTAAGCTTCTGTCACTCTAGCAACCCATCATCTACTTATTACTTCCCTATGCCTTTCTCTAGGCCCAAATAATGGTGAAGTGTCATGTAGTCGACGTTCACATAACACCACTAGGAGAGAGACAACATACATCTCATCAAAATATCGAACGAATACCAAATTCACATGACTACTAATAGCAAGACTTCACCCATGTCCTCAGGAACAAACGTAACTACTCACAAAGCATATTCATGTTCATAATCAGAGGTGTAATCATATGCATGAAGGATCTGAACATATGATCTTCCACCAAGTAAACCAATTAGTATCAACTACAAGGAGTAATCAACACTACTAGCAACCCACAGGCACCAATTTGTGGTTTTGATACAAGATTGGATACAAGAGATGAACTAGGGTTTTGAGATGAGATGGTGCTGGTGAAGATGTTGATGGAGATTGACCCCCTCCCGATGAGAGGATCGTTGGTGATGATTTCCCCCTCCCGGAGGGAAGTGTCCCCGGCAGAACAGCTCCGCCAGAGCCCTAGATTGATTCCGCCAAGGTTCCGCCTCGTGGCGGCGGAGTTTCGTCCCGTAAGCTTGCCCCCGATTTTTTTTCCAGGGGAAAACCCTTCATATAGCAGAAGATGGCCGCCGGAAGCCCACCAGGGGGCCCAGGAGATAGGGGGCGCGCCCTAGGGGGGGCGCCCCCTGTCTCCTGGACAGGGTGTGGGCCCCCTGGCCTATTTCTTTTGCTCAAAAATTCTAATTAAATCTAAAAAGTTGTTTCATGGAGCCTCAGGTCTTTTGGAGTTGTGCAGAATAGGTTTCCAACGTTTGCTCCTTTTCCAGCCAGAATTCCAGCTGCCGGCATTCCCCCTCTTCATGGTAAACCTTGTAAAATAAGAGAGAATAGCCATAAGTATTGAGATATAATGTATAATAACAACCCATAATGCAATAAATATTGATATAAAAGCATGATGCAAAATGGACGTATCACGGCGCGGGCCTTCTCCCCGTGAAGCGGGAGTGGTCGGAGGAGCCAGAGGAGATCGAGTTCATCCCCGTCAAGTAGGAGCCCAAGGAGCTCGGGAGCCGTGGAGTCGTCGGGTCGGAGGACTTCGTCGCCGATGTCAACGCGGTCGCGGCCGCCATTGCCGAGCGGAGCTTGCGCGAGGAGGCGGATCATCGGCGCCATGACGAGGAGCTCGAAGACCTCGTGTTCCAGCAGGCGGTCGCGGCCAACCTTGCCCCCAAGGAAAAGGATGACGAGTGGCGGCGCATCTGCGAGGAGCAGAGGAAGAAGTACATGGACCTCGGCAGCTCTAGCAAGGAGGATTGAGCTCCTCCACGGCGTCGTCCATGGTCGCGAGCTTGCCGCCGTGAGATCCACACCCCCTCTAGTACTAGTACTTATATAGTATGTAGTATGAACTAGTGTTTGTAATATTTGATCATGTAATATATGTAGTATGTGATGAACTACTATGGTGCAATTTCTCCCACGAAACTGTTTTTTCAAATTATGCAATTTCATCTACAGTTTCTGACCGGCCGCGCTCGTTCTCGACCCGCAAACGAGATCTTCGTCAAACTACAAACGCGTTTTGCAGGTCGGGATTTTGCGGGCTCTGCTAGACTTGCTCTTAGTAAGGAGATACTTTAGACCTTGATGATCTATATGAACTGTTACTTTTAAATCAATAATATATGATCCAAACCTATCAAAGGCAAAAACAATAGCGCACTTATGAACGTGCCTTGTTACCTTGCACTGCGGCGAACATTTGTTGGAGGAGTGTGCTTCTTCCCGGCGCGCTTCACTGTCGGCCTTGGCAACAGGGAGGCGATGGGTTTATGAAACCTGTCACGGAAGTTGGCCACAACGACATCTCCCCACAGTTCACTGTGCTCGGCCTCGTCTCCGGATAAACTGGCCAGAAAAAACTCCAATCTGCCTCCAAGGAAAACCCTATTTGCCGCACGTTGCAACAAACTGTTGGGGCTGCGCACAGGGGCGTCGCCCGACTGGGCCGAACCCTGTTCCCCGCGCAAGTCGCTTGGTAGCGAGTAATCCAACCACCGTGCAATCATTACACCCGACATTGGGCCAACCATATTTTTCATGTTCGGCATACTCCATGTTCTGAATATGGGAAGGATCTAAAGCCTTCCCACACCAGATTTTCTTTTTGTTTTTTGCATGTTCTTTTTATTTGGGGTTTTCTCTTTCCCTTTTCTATTTTTTTATTTTGCGACCATCTTTCAAATTCCTGAACATTTTTTCAATACGTGAACATTGTTGAAATCGTGAATATTTTCTGAATTTGTGAACATTTTTTTAAAATCGTGAACAAGTTTTTGCAAATTCATGAACATTTTTTTTAATCATGGACATTTTTGAATTCATGTTTTTTTTAAAATTGTGAATTTTTTGAAATTGTGAACATTTTACAAATCTGCTAACATTTTAATTTGAACATTTGTTCAAATCGTGACCATTTCATAAATCCATGAACACCTTTTGAGATTGTAAACATTTCTAAAATATATGAACATTTTCTGTAATTTCTGAATTACTTTTGAAATTCAAGAATTTTTTAATTTGGGAATATTTTTCCAAACCTGTGAAATGCAGAACTATTTTAGAAATCCTGAACATTTTAAAAAAGAAATAGGACTGTCCTGCCCCGCAATATCAAAGTTGAGTTCAGTCTTGTGGTCCCTAACGTGCACACAACTTTTGCTGCAAGATCAGGCACCAGGGGCCCTCTCGTCAGAAAAGGACAATCTTAAGTTTTGATCGTCTGAAAAGCCTCGGCTCGCCTCTGTATATGAAAATATTAAACACAACTTTTGCTGCAAGATTGTGCAGTTTTCTGAACGCAAAGACATATAAAACATATATTGAGAAAATGTAATCATGTATTGTTAAGTATGCTACTGATGTATACGAAAATCTAGGGCGTACAGGGAAAAAAATAGAGATCAAAACATATATTCAAATGTAATTATTTATTTGAAAATTTAAAGGTGTACAAAAAATGTTCCTGGTGTATGCAGAAAATGTACAGCGTGTATGAAAAAGTAGTCAAGTAAACATATATATTGGGAAGTGTTAATAATTTATTTAAAAAAATGTTAAAAGTGTATAAAAAAATGTTACTGATGTATGCAAACAATATATAGTGTGTATGAAAAAAGTAATCATTAAAACATATATATTGGAGAAGTGTTAATAACTTATTTCAAAAATGCTAAACATGAATAAAAATATCCCTAATGTAGACAGAAAATCTATATTGTGCGTGAAAAAGTAGACACATGTAGGAAAAGGAAAAATAAAAATAAAAAACAAAAATAAAAATACGATAAACCAAAAAGAGAAAACAGAAACCAGAAAACCAACAAAAGAACAACGAAAACAGAATAAAACCGAAAAATGAAAATACCATAGAAAACCGAAAATAAAAAAGAAGACAAAAAAACCAAAGGGAAAAGAAAAAAAACACTGAAACCTGCTCCCAGAAACCGCTATTGGGCCGGACCATCTTGCGCTCGCCTACTGCGAGTCGGAGTTATATGTCTCTCACACATAGCTCTCGCAGGTTAACATGGAAAATCCTATTCGCTCCTCGCTGTGGCGAAGGCCGGCCCACTTATATATAATGCGTTCAAACCGGTTTTGGAAAGAAGGTTCCCTGAACCGGATTTTTTCCTGTATCGCTTTTTTTCTGGTTCTTTTTCGGCTTTCTAAAGTTTTTTCATTTATCTTTTTTTCGTTTTTGTTTCTTTTTCATTTTTTGTTTCTCTTTCTTTTTCAAGTTTATTTTTCTTTTTCAGAATATGTTTGCAGTTTTAAAAAACGTTTATAATTTATTTTTATTTATTTCTCTTTTCTTCTCTTTCTTTAAAAAATAAAAAATTTAAATTTTGTTCGTGTTTCCAAAAAATGTTCAGTTTTTGAAAAATGTTCTCAAAATTCAAAAATGGTTGTCGTTACACAAAAAAGTACAAAACTTCTGAAATTCAGAAAATGTAATGAATTTCAATTTTTTGTTAACATATTCAAAAAATGTTCGCGCTTTCAGATTTGTTCAGGATTTTGCAAATTTTCTCTTCGTTTCGAAATATGTTCTTAAGATTCAAAAAATGTTCGTGCTTTAAAAAATTGTTTGCGCTTCCAAATTTGTTCAGGATTTTTTAAAATTGTTCACCTTTTCAAAATTTGTTCTCAAGATTCAAAAAATGTTTGGCAATTGAAAAAAAATGTTCCAGCTTTCCAAATTTGTTCACAAATTCAATAATAGTTCATGTTTTTTCAATTTTGTTCACAAATTCAAAAAATGTTCTGAAAGTTTTAAAAATGTAAACATTTTTATTTTTTGTTCACAGATTCAAGAAATGTTCCCCTTTTTCAAATTTGTTCACATCATCAAAATGTTCCTGTTTTGCAAAACTTGTACGAAAATTTGGAAGATGTTTTTATTTTTGAAGAAAATATTCATAATTTTGAAAAAAAATCTGTTGTAGGAGGACCTCGGTTCGACCCAATAAATGGACTGTGGTCTTTAACTGTCATGCTACTACTTTAACATGAGAACGTCTACATCACAATGGTTTGCACGGCAGGGCAATTAGTGCGAAGTCGCGTGTTCGAGTTAAAGGGGTAGCGATATTTTCATTTTTGCGATTTTTCCTCTCGGGAACGTGCCGCCGCGTGCCACTCTAAATGGGCCGGCCCACGCTAGCCGCTCTTGTGCGAAGCGCCCTGCTTTATCCGAGATATCCTTTACAACTTTGACACAATCCAAAGCTATTAGAATCCGCATGACTATTAGATCATCGGCAATGTCTTGGTTCATGGCTGCCCGACGTGCTAGGTCTTCTAAAGTCGGCACATCAATTATGTCACTAAATGCAACTGAAGATGAGTCAATATAGAGGTTGCTTTGGTCTCATCAAATAGCCTCAATAGCTTCCATCGTTTCTTAAAACTGTACCATCAACATTGAACTTCTTTTTTTTTAACATCAGTACAGACGCAAGCCCTCATACATACGCGCATACACTCATTCCTATGAACACACATTCACACCCTATCCCGATAAGCCCCTCCGAGAGACTGAGCCGGCATGTTATCTTGAGAACCCTGGTGGATTGGGGATACCATTGTCCCTCTAACCATCCAACCACAGGTTGGTTCGCTCCTCTGAACATTGTTGATCCATAAAATGCAGCCAAGTCTCTGAAATGGGCAACTGTTTGTAGCCAACATTTTTATATTTTATGTGTTTTTTCAATTAAAAATGTTTAACAATTTTTTTACTGAAAAATGCTTTCGTCCTGCTATATATATAAAACACCGATCCACAAGCACCACGATACAAACTCACGCCACCACCGCACACGACACACACACCCAAGGCAAGATACAAAGGTGTCGAGCACCGCCGCACCACCCCCAACGACTACCGTGCCACTACAAATGCGCGAGGACGAACCGCTTGAAGCCAATAGAGACCTCGTCCGAGGAGAGTTGAGACGGAAAACAACGGAACAAGGACTCCAAGATGGTGCCTCCTAGAAGGGAACGACCACTTATAGCCGCCATCATTTGATCTCAAAGATCGAGTTTTCACCCGGAGCAACTCGAAAGAGTAAGGACACCGCGATAGAGCCTTCATGAAGGTATACAGTGTCCACGAACATCGGCGCTATTGGCCAATACAAGATTGGGCAAGTCCCGGCACGACCACCCCTCCGACGCATCCTAGCTCCGCCAACCACCAGCGACCACCCACCCATGTGGCCATGGCCACTCGCCCGCACCCCAGGTGCAAGTTCTGCCCACAAACTTCGTGCCTCCCGCCCCCAGGGCTACCACTCTGCATCGAGACACCCCCAAGACCGACCAAAGTGATCGGCTTTGGGCCAAAGGGCGCACCCGACCGAAGAGACCGCAACATACGTCCCGCCTCGAACAAAGCAGGAGCCCCGTAGCCCACACACGACCGAGGAACGGGGGAGAAGGGGGAGCGGGCGCATCCAGGTCGGCACATCCTTGTGCCCATGACAGGTGGCCCGAGTTCGTCGGCGCCTCCCATCCCTCCAGCCTGCCTTCCCACCGGACACCTCCTGTGTCGCCCCACCTCGGTGATGAATGCAACTCCACGCGAGGCCACCAACACACACTCGCCCACCGGAAAGGAGAGATCCCAAGGACCGCCGCCAATTGCGAAGAGGCTCACCGAGGAGCCGATCTGCGCTGCCTGCCGTTGTCCAGCCGTCGAAGCCCCTGGATACCGGCCAGCCCGCCCACCAGCCAGCCACTGCTGCGTTGCATCACCACCTGCTATGGCCATGGCAGGGGCAAAGACCTGAAGCCGCGTCGACAGGCCCTAGATCTGGCCTCGACGTCGCCGACCCTGGCGACCAAGGCGCGTCCGCTACCACCGCGCCGCCCAACGCACCATCGCTGCATCGCGCGCGCCCGACACCTAGCGCGACACCCAGGCCCTGATGAGCTGCCCCCCATCTCGCCACCCGCGCGAGGGGAGGAAGAGCACCCCGCCGCCGGCAGGAATTCGCCAAGTCGCGCCCCTGGCGGCGGCGAGGGAGGGGATGAATGGAAGACGGGAGCCCCGACGGCGGCTAGGGTTAGCCTCCGGTGCGCCCGCGAGGGCGTCGCGGGAGGAAGGAGGAGGGAGGGGGTGTGATTAGATTGTAAGAGGTTGGTTAACAATTTTAATAAAATGACTTACATTTAATAAAAGATATTCGTGAGTTTTTCAAATCCTCATGAGTTTTAAGTAAAATATTTCATGTATTTTCGAAAATGAAACCCGAGAAACAAAAGCAAAAGTGTTCATGAATTTTAAAAATATTTGCGGATTCTAAAATGTACAAGATACTCTTTGTTAGAGATACGACAAGCAAATCAACTCGACGAAGAATGAAGAACAAGCCGGGGAGACGAGATTTTAACGTGAAAAACCCCTCCAACACGAAGGGGGAAAAACCACGGACGCCAGCCAGCCGAACTTCACTATATCGGGGAGGTTACAAACGCCGGGGATTTACAAATGATCAACTTATCCGGTGTGGCGGCTTACAAGAGGTATATATAACACAGGTAACCTAGGTCAATATTGATCGGGCCTCGCTCCGCTCGCTCGTCAGAAGTTAGCCGCCCTCTTTATACTTGAATTTGGAGCATAACATAATAGTCTTCATAATCGATCATCTACTTTCATATATCCAATCATGTTCAGCACACATACATTTTGCAGAAGAGAGCTACAAGCTTTCTGTTAGGCAATAAGTCATGAACAACAACATCACGTTCTTATAGCACCTTGCTAGCAACGACGATCACGACGAATCTCGCCTTCCTCTATGTCCTCTTGGAAGCTTTGTCGGTGCTGCTGCTTTCAACATTGTTTGTTTTTCTCTCCAGGCTGAAGCTTAAGTCTGTATACATGTATGCCACTGGATTTTTACGTATATTCTATCTTTGATCTTCTGTTCTGGGAAACAAGACGCAAGGACTTCGGAGTCATGATGTCTCTTTTTTCGAGGGTACGCCAATGACGTACCTTAGCTTTATAGAAGGGAGAAATATATGTACAAGAAATTACACATGTGTTAGTTAGGGTCACAAGTCGACCCAAACCAACTCTCCACGCCACTCCCTAGGTCTACTCGACTACTCTATGACCGATTGTCCTCCAAACGCTCCTGCTTTTGCCCAGGTCTTGAGGTCATCGAAGATCATGTCAACTGTATCCCATTCGTTCTTGATCATACCGTTGCCGAATACCCTCGCGTTCCTTTGCTTCCATAACGTCCAGCAGATAAGCATCACGAAAGTGTCAAAACCTTTCCGGGAATGCTTATTTATCCGTTTCCTACCTTGTGTCCACCATTGTACTATGCTAGAGTTGTTGGTAGGGCAAAGATCTGCAGTCAGCCCCATCCTGTCGATGCAACGGAACCATACTTGCCGCGAGAAGACGCATTGCATCAATATATGATCGATCGTGTCCTCCTCTTGGTCACACATGTAGCATTTTGATGTTTGGTCTTGCAAACCGTGCCTGGTTCTCCTGTCTGACGTCCACAGACGGCATTGCACCGCAAGCCACATGAAGATCTTGCATGCGAGAGGTGCCCAACACTTCCATATGGCCCCAAAGGAGTGGAACCTAGTTCCTCCCTCACAAAGCATCTTGTACGCCGAGGATGCAGTATATACTCCTGACGCATTCCAAGCCCAGATGGGGCGGTCCTCGATTTGATCATCCAGCTGGACCTCCATGAGTATCTCCCAAAGCCCGATGAACTGGGTGAGCCCCTCGGTGCAAAGGCTTCCAACAAGGTCATCCATCCACTTATGCATGTTCATCGCATCCCGCACAAGTCTTTTGTTCGCTACTTGTGTTCGCACCTTTGCCACCACCAGTGGGGCAATCTCTTTGATCGTTGCACCATGTAGCCATCGATCTTTCCAAAACAAGATTTTGTCTCCGGAGCCAACTTCCCATTTAACTAGGCTCCCAAAGGCTTGATCCACTTTTTTATCCGCGGTCAGATTTAGGCCTTGCCAAGGCCGAGACTCATCCGTGCGTCGAAGCCATTCCCATCTCAATCTTAATGCAATGCCATGTTTGGATAGGTCGTTGACCCCAAGCCCTCCCATGTGCTTAGGTCTGCATACTTTAGTCCATGAGACAACACATTTGCCCCCATTCACCGCCTCTGTCCCGGCCCAGAAGAAAGCCCTGCAGCCTTTGTCCACTCTTTCTAGAGCCCATTTCGGTGCCTCCGCAATCATGAGGTGGTGTGTAGCACGCACCCTCATAACTTGGTTAACAAGTATGAGCCTCCTAGGCCTTGTCACTAAGCCTCTTTGCCAGCCTGGCAAAATGTGTAGGGCGGTATCAACAATGGGCTGTCACTCGGATCTTTTTAGTTGTTTAATGCTTAGCTGGAGCCCTAGGTATTTGCACGGAAAAGTGTCGATCTTCCATGGCAGTGCGGACTTGACAAGCTCCTCATCCTCACTCTCAGCTCTGATCATGATCGCCGCTGATTTGGCGTAGTTTACTTTGAGCCCTGATGCTACTCCGAATATGGCGAGTATTTCCTTGACGAACGTGAGATCTTGCCATGTTGGCTTTATGAAAAGCACCACATCATCCGCATGCAGGGACAGGCGCTGCATAGGACTGCATCCATTTATGGTACTCAGCACTCTGGCCTCAGGCGCCTTGCTGATGATAGTCGTTAGTACGTCCATGGCAATAACAAAAAGTAGGGGGAAATCAAGTGCCCTTGCCTAAGACCTTTGGCATGCATGAATTTACCGCCCGCGCAGCCATTCACCAATACTCTCGAGCTAGCAGTAGTAAGTAGAGTCGCAATCCAAGCGGTCCAACGCTCCGGGAAACCTTTGGCCCTTAACACCTCAAACAGAAACGGCCACGCCAGAGAGTCGAAGGCTTTGGATATGTCAAGCTTGAGCAACACTCCCTTGGCTTTCCTCCTATGCATCGAGCGCGCCATTTGCCGAACCAAGAGGAAGTTGTCGTGTAAGCATCTACCTTTGATGAAAGCGGACTGGTTCATTTGGACAAGTTCTCCCATGCGTGGCCTTAGCCTTGCCGTCAGCAATTTGGATGATATCTTGGGCATGCTGTGCACAAGGCATATAGGTCTGAAGTCGAACACAGCGCATGCTTCCGGGGATTTCGGTTTGAGTGTGATCAAGGCTTGGTCGAGTCTTCCAAACCCCCTCCCGTTACCAAGGAAAAGTTTATGGACCGCCACTACTATATCTCCCTTTATTATCTCCCAAGCCTTTTGGAAGAATAAGCCAATGAACCCGTCCGGCCCAGGCGCCTTATCCGAAGGTAGGTCCTTAACTGCCTCCCAAATCTCATCTTCTGTGAACACGCGATCTTGTTCCGAAAGATCAATACGCGTGACGCCCAGGTCCTCCAGATCAAGGGTGAAGTCACGGGCCTTGTCCCTGCCAAGCAACTCTTTGTACGCCTTGTAGAACGCTTCCTCCTTGCCTTTTTGGTCTGCTATGATGTGTCCGTCCATGATCAAGGAGGGTATGTAATTTTTCATTTGTCTCCCATTTGCAACTAGGTGGAACAGCTATGTGTTCGCGTCTCCTTCTCTCAGCCAAGTGATTCTTGATCTTTGTCTTGCAATGGTCCTCTCTAGGGATGCCAGCCCTAGAACAAGTTGCTTAAGGGTTCTTCGAAGCCATCTCTCCTCCTCCGTTAGCGCACGACTCTCCTGGGCGCAGTCGAACCGCAAGATGACTATGTTGGCAATTGCAATTTGCAGTTTTATGTTACCAATCTCCTTTTGCCCCCATGCTGCAAGTGCTCGGGCTGTGTTGCGAAGCATGATGTCAAGGCACATGAAAGGATCGGTGATATCCGGGTCACAAACCCAAGCCTCCTGGACAACATCCAAAAACTCGTCCATCTTGATCCAAAACTTCTCAAAACGAAACCTCCGCCTGACATGTATGTGCTCATGTAGCGCAAGGTGGAGGGGGCAATGATCGGAGTACTCGGTAGATAGCGCTTGAAGCAAGCACTCTGGATGTTCAAGCTCCCAATCAACGAAGACAAAAGCTCGGTCTATCTTTGTGAGCGTGGGGGTTTCCCTTTCGTTGCTCCACGTGTACTTGCGTCCATGCAAAAATAGCTCCTTGAGCGCATTATCATCTATGAAACGCTTGAACTTCCCCATCATTCTCCTATCCAAGTTGGAGTTGCTTTTGTCCGCCGCGTGTAGTATAAGGTTAAAGTCTCCTACCACTAGCCAAGGACCTGGGCTTAGTGATCTACGCTCCGAAAGATCGTTCAAAAAATTAATCTTTTGCTCATCCTCCTGCGGCCCATAAACTACTGTAAGCCACCATGGCACTCCCTCCGTGGGTGAAACGTATCCAGTGAGACTATGGGGGTCGTTGACAAAGTTTGTCACGCGTACCCGCGTGGTGTCCCAAGCCACAAAAATACCACCTCTAGTGTCTAACGCCGGCAAATATGTGAACCCATCGTAGTTCGGCCCCATGCATTGCAAGATAACATAAGTATCCACCACCTCTAGTTTAGTTTCTAATATACATACAATCGCCGCGCGAACAGAGTCCACGAAACCTCTAAGCGCCTTCCTTTTGGCCGGATTATTTAGGCCTCGAACATTCCAGCACACTAACTCCAGAGCGTTGAACGACATCGGAGAGGATGCCTCCAACTCCGCCAGTGCGATCGTATCTACTGCGCCGGAATCGGCTCAGCCCTCCCTGTCTCCTTTGCAATGTTGAGTGGGATCGCCTTTCCGAAGATAGCTGCGATGGCCCTCAACTGTGGCTCCTGAAGTGGTGAGTCAAACACGGTACGTAGCTGACCTAGCGCGTCCTCCGAGACCGCCAGGTCATCACAGTCAAACCCCAGGGTTTTGAGGAGAACCGTTTCCGCAGCCGTGGCTTTGGTCTTCCTTGCGCCTCCGGCACAAACGGACCTGGTTGCTCGGCGTGGCGTGAATGGGTCCTGCCCAGATTTGACCCCGCGTAGCCCTTCAAACTCCTTGAGAAGTGGTGGCGCTAATTTTTTGAGGAGCCCAGCACAAAACGCCTTGATGTTTCCCAGGGCCGCCATCTCCTTGGCAGTTAAGTGCCCTTCATTTTGCAAAGGTACAATTGCACCAACGTTCGAAACGTTCCCGTCATGCAACCGCTCTTGCATGCATGCAGCACTCGTGGTCACATCCTCCTCTACAGGAATTGCCTCGGACTCCTGAGTAGTGGGACCCAGTCCTGCCTTATCACCTGGCAATCGATCCATCCCCTCCGTTGTCGCTAGCTGCAGCACATCCATCACCGGGGCCCACCCCTCTGCAGTTTTGTCTGGCAGTAGCACCAGCGAGGTATCTTGCTGTCTGGCCTTCTCTTGTAATCCCGCGTGGGATTGGGTAGCGGCTGCCCCCACGGGCATCAGATCCTGTGTCTCGTCTCCCGCGCTGGTAGAGACCGGGCTTGACTCCATCAATGCCACGACCAGATTGGCCTCGCCCATGGTTTTGTTTGTGCCCTGGGGATCAGCAGGTGTCCCTGTCTCGATTGCTCCTCCCATAATTTTGTCCGCTTCCTTGGGATCAGAGGAAATCACTTTCTCGACAGCTGGCCTTGAGCTATCTGCGCCAGCAGTTTCCTTATTGGCTCCAATCCTTATCTCTTCCTGGTCAAAAGTATCCTGATCCTGCGCTCGCACAGGGATTGGCTCATGGGTGGTCACCACAGCTGTGATGTCTGTCTCAGCTCCCAACCTCCTCCCCGGATCCTCTGTGGCCAGCTGCGGCCGCTGTACGGGTGGAGCACGTGCAACAGTGGCCACAACCTCCTGTCTCAGCCCGGCCACAGTCACCATGGGACTGCCCCCGAGCGCACATGTTGTCGCCGCCGTGCGAGAGGCCATCGGCGGGATCCTCCAATCTGATGGCCCAATGCGCCCAAGAAGTGCATGCCTGTATGAGTGACCGGGCGCACCACCAGCCGGAGCCCCACCATGGTGATCACGGACACCTCTTGTCCATGGCAGAACTCGCCACACTCCCTGACCGGAATAGCCTCCGGAGTCCTCCGGCATACCACTTTGTCCGCTGTCATCTGGACTAGGTGGTCACAACCAGTGCTCTGGGCCCTCATGATCTCGCACTCTCCCAATGTGTATGATGGTTTTGTACTCCAGCAATGCCCGGGACGTAGACGTTCGTGCGCCCGGTCCAACGTTCATCTCCGGCTCCGGTACCCAGAGGCGCTTGTCCACCGGCACCTCCTCTGGATCAACGCACCAAGCTCGCAGCTTGAAGAGAGAGAGATCCTCTCTGTTCTCAGTTTCTGGCGCCAAGCTCTCTATCAGACAAGCCGAGCCAAGAAGCTCCGCCGCCGTCTCAGTCGTCCACGCATGCGAAGGAACTCCCTCGATCATCAGGTCGACTTGTGAGCGCATGACTCTGGTAACTGCCTGCGCTTGCTTGAGCCACGGCTTGACGTACAGCTTGAAGAAGTCATGCTCGACCATGTCGGCCGTTAATGCTTTGTTGCGTAGTTCTGGTGCCGCGAACACCACAAGGAAGTCCTCGGGATGGAACTTGTGGACCAAGAACCGGTGACGAGGGATGTTCAGTTCCGCGGAAATTGCCTCGGCCGCCTCCTGGCACGACAGCGCCGGTCTGGTGCCGCCCACGTACGCCACCACAGCCAGCCTCAGCCGCTGCTCAAGGTCGTCTATCTCCTGCGTCCGGCGGAGCACGCAGATGCCGTTAGTAGCTGCGACTGCAGCTGTCGTTGCCTGCACGAACCCCATAGGTGCGGTGTTCACCGGTGAAAGTGCAATCATGCCCTTAATCATATTTTGATGTTGATGACAACACATATGCTCGGGACTAATCATGTTTATCAAGTATATCTCAGGATTATGTTCCAAAGACCGTGTGCATGGATCATGACTAGGGACAAAAGCATATAACTCAGGAATGGAGATACAAGATGTTGACTTCATTTATGGTTTGTTCTTGAGTATAGGGATCCCGCACTATTAAGAGGGGATCGATGGATCTGTGAAAAACTTGCTCAAAAGTTGCTATCTATATACCTTGCCTTCGGACGTCCGGTGTTCTACGGACGTCCGGTCCTTCCTGATTGCCCGGACGTCCGGACACTTCAGGACGTCCAACACTCCCACAACAGAAACATTTTTACGGATGTCCGGAACCCTCCGGATGTCCGACACTTTCACATCAGAAGCATTCTTACGGATGTCCGGCCCCGCTCGGACGTCTGTATCCTGTACACTGGATTGTGTGTCACGCTTTTCACAGCGGCCGGTCGTCCGATGACTGTCGGACGTCCGGAACCGTTTGGGTCTCCGGTCGTCCGATGTTCTCCGGACGTCCGACCATCCTGTACCCCCAAACGGCCACTTTTTCCCACCACCTATATATACTCCCTTCCCTTCCACGGGAGAGGGTTGACCATTCACTTTGAGCCTCACAAGAGCACTCCTCACTCTCTCTCTCATTCATCCATACTAAATCCTAGATTCCAAGTGTTCTAGGAGCATTTTGAGAGAAGTTCTCCAATCAAGTGATAGATCCACTTCTTCCCCTTCTTTGCACCAAAGGAATTCGTGACTTGAGCAAGTTTTGAGCATTTCCCCATCGTTCTTGTTACTCTTGGAGGTTGGAGACTCCTAGGCGGTAGGAGTCTTCCGGAGAGGAATCGAACTTTGTGATTACCCTCGGAAAAGTTTGTGAGGGTTTGGAGACCACCCCAAGGTCTACCACTAGTGGTTGAGAAATGCCTCCGTGGTGTTGTCTCAAAGGGAGAATAGGGTGAGCCTTCGTGGCGTTGGTGTGCCTTCGTGGTAACATCCATCCCTCTAACGGTGACTAGCTCCCCTCCAAGGGAGTGAACATCGGCTTACATCCTCATCTCCCGGAGTTGCGGTTATTCCTAACCTTAACTCTCTACTTGTGGTTACTTGTCTCTTTACACTTGCATACATTATATTGTGCTTGCTTACTTACGTGTTTGTGTTATTTGCTTAGTACCTTGTGCTCACGTGCAATTTTTAGGCTCATCTTTATATTCCGCATTATTGCCTAAAAATTGCCAAGTAATAATTAAAATTTGTAATTGTACCTATTCACCCCCCCTCTAGGTCCATCTCGATCCTTTCAATTGGTATCAGAGCCTGGTGCTCTATTCTTGTGGCTTAACCGCCGTAGAGCGAGATGAACCCAGATGGGACTCCCCTGGTTGTAGATCCTAAGGACAAAGGTGAGGCTTCTTCTGAAGTCAAGTCCTTTACGTCTCAGGATCTAGAACGGGCCCTTGCTAAGCAAAAATAGGAGCATGATGCTTCTATTGAGGCCTTGGTCCAACTGAGATTAGCCACGTTGTCCGCGGTGCTTGCACCACACTCAAGTGGTGTGAGTCCGAGCCCAACTGTGCCTATTTCATCACTTGGTCAACAACCTCCTAGCAATGAACACACCATTGTTCCTTGGCTTTATGCAAGACCTCAGGTTGAGAAACCAAGATATAACCCTCAAGGCAAACCTCCTTTACTTACTGCTACTGCCGATTTTGCATTGTGGAAAGTTGCTATGCAGGATCATCTTCGACATGGAAACGATGAGATGCTGGAGATTATGGAGTATGGCTATCATGTGGTTGATCCGAAGAACCCCACACCAAGAGAAATATATGACAAGAACCTCAATGACACGGCAATCATGTGTATAAGGAGAGGTATGGATGAAAAGCAAAGGAGACCGTTCATACACATCAAAAGTGCCAAGGAACTATGGGAAAGTATTATACGATCCAGGACTGGCACTTCTACCCTCCGGAGTGCTCAATATGAAATTGCCAAGGGGCAATTGCAAAATTTTTGTATGGAAAAAGGTAAAACCCCCAATCAACTCCTTGAGCGTCTCATGACTCTCACTGCGGATATTGAGTCATGTGAGTGTGACAAGACTCAAGATGGATTCAATATGACTAAGAGGTTTCTTGTGGATAAGTTGCTTCATTCTCTTGCTCCATATCATCATCAAATGGTGTGGGACATAAGACAACACCATACCTTCAAGGAAATGACTATAGATGACATCATATCCACCTTCCAACTATTTGAAGAGTCAAAGGCCAATGCCACAAAACATCTTGCCATGCATGGTTCCCCATCATCAAAACTCAATCTTGCATTGAAGGCCAAGCAAGTATGTGAAGATGAGCAAAGTGAAGAAGAAGAAGATGATGAGGATGAAGATGGTAATGAGATTGACTCCGATGAGGGCCCTTCGTATGAAGACATGGCTCTTTTTGTCAAGAAGTTTAGCACCAGAAAATTCAAGGGAAGATTTCAAAAGAAGAAAGTGAGAAAATGCTACAACTGTGAAGAAACCAGTCACTTCTCCAACGAGTGCCCTTATGAGAAGAGAGAAGTTAAACCAAGGTTTCCCAAGACCTTTCCCAAGAAGAAGTTACCGAATCCTTTGAACTCCAAGCTCAAGAAGAGAGATGGAATGGCAATGGTTGCTCAAGAAGAATCTGATCCGGATGATGTTAGTGGTGTTGCCGGAGTTGCTCAAGACTCTCAAAACACGTTGAGGTTAGTAAACAAGAGTGGTGAAGTGGTCACCTACAACTACATGAAAGATTACAAGGGCAACGCTCACAAGTGCCTAATGGCAAAGGCCATGGTTGAAGAAGGAGAGGACCAAAGCTCTTCTGACAAGGTCAAGGTAACTCCACGATCAAATCCTCCTCTTTTCACACCTTCTACTCCTAGTGATGAGTACCTTGATGCGGAGGATAGCTATGAGGATGATGATCTAGATGATCCTATGATTGCTAAACTTAATAAGTTCATGTGCTCCCTCAAAGGAAAGAAACTCACTATGTTTCGTATGCTTATGGAGATGGTGAGTAAGCACACCATCACCATTAAGGAACTCGAAACCCTCGTCACCGAGGAAAAGGAAAAGTGTGAAATCCTTGAGCGGAAAGTCCAATATGAGGAAGCACGAAATGATGAACTATGCTTAAAAATTGGTGCAAACATTGATGTTCACACAAATGATCTTGCCTCCTTGAAAAAGGCTATTGAGTCTTGTGAAGAGTTAATGAATGATAAAAGCAAGCTTGTGAAGTCTCATGCTTCTCTATCTAAGGATTGTGAGCTTCTATCCGTGTCCCTCAAGACTAAGGAAGGAGAGCTCACCATTCTTGGAAAGAGTTTTGAGACGCTCAAACTTACTTATTTTGAAACTTTAGCCAAGGCTTACTCTTCCCCTATTATAAATGTTGATGCTTGTGCTACTAACTCTAGTAGTGATCTAGCATCTATTCTTGAGGAAAATCGTTTTCTCAAGGCTCAAATTGAGAAAGGTCTCATGACATGTGCTCAAGGGCAAAAGAATCTTGATGAGATTTTGAGTCAACACAATGAGGTGTTTGCCAAAGAGGGACTTGGGTTTAACCCTAGCACAAGTAAGAAGAAGACGTCCTCCCAAAAGTGCACAACTCCTCTAAGCGAAACTTTTGTAAGAGAAGGGCATAAGGAGAAAGGTAAGGTTGTGAGTGGGAAGGCCACAAGGGGCATGCCCACTCTCAACAAGCCTAAAGAGTTCATGCCTCCTTCCTATGTACTTCGGAAGACTAAGGATGGAGAAGTCTTTGCAGAATTTGTTGGTCCTCGAAATGCATTCTGTTTCTATGCTATTTGGGTCCCTAAGACCCTTGTAACTAACTTGAGAGGTCCCATTGCAAAATGGGTGCCTCTAACCAAGTCCTAATTGTGTGTAGGTAAGCTTCTCCGGTGGAGTGAAATGGGTGATTGATAGTGGATGTACAAATCATATGACCGGAGATAGCAAATTGCTCTATGATTTCATGGAAGCTATTCAACCATTCATGAGCATTATGTTTGGTGGAGGTTCAAAAGGACAGGTACTCGGGTTGGGCAAGGTGGCTATCACCAATGACATGTCTCTTGCAAATGTTATGCTTGTCCAATCCCTTAAATATCACTTGCTTTCTGTTCGCTAATTGGCTTCTGTTGGTTATGATACACTCTTTGGACTAACGGATGTGAAAGTATTTAAGAGAGATACTCTCGAAGTGGCCTTTGTTGGAGAGTTGGATGGCAACCTTTACATGGTTGGTTTCTCGAGAGAGAGCACATTCCATGCAACTTGTCTAATGGCCAAGGCTGACAAGGGGTGGCTATGGCATCGCCGGCTAGCCCATGTCGGCATGAGAAATCTTCAAGATCTCTTAAAGGGAAATCACATCCTTGGACTAACCAATGTCTCTTTTGAGAAAGATCGTGTGTGTAGTGCATGCATAGCCGGGAAGCAACAT
Source organism: Triticum aestivum (assembly GCF_018294505.1). Classification (NCBI taxonomy): domain Eukaryota; kingdom Viridiplantae; phylum Streptophyta; class Magnoliopsida; order Poales; family Poaceae; genus Triticum; species Triticum aestivum. The sequence goes on along the minus strand of NC_057807.1, from coordinate 343,517,550 downwards.
CAATCAAAGCACCCACCCAAGAACATAGTATCTACTTCAAGGCCCCTAGAGCTCCTTCATGTGGATCTTTTTGGGCCTCCTTCATGGGATAGTCTTGGTGGGAAAAAGTATGGGCTTGTCATTGTTGATGATTACTCAAGATATACATGGGTGTTCTTCCTCAAGTCCAAGGACGAAACGAAGATCACCTTCATTGATTTTGCCAAGCAAGCCCAATGCAAGTTTGACAGAGAAATCTAAGCAATAAGGAGTGACAATGGCTCTGAGTTCAAGAACTATACCTTGGAAGAATTTCTTAGTGATGAAGGGATTGAGCATCAATATTCAGCTCCATACACTCCTCAGCAAAATGGTGTAGCCGAACCGAAGAACCATACACTTGTACAATTGGCAAGGTCCATGTTGGATCAATACAAGTCACCACATAGTTTTTGGGCTGAAGCTGTCAATACCGCATGCCATGCATCAAACCGACTCTTCCTCCGCACTATATTGGAAAAGACTCCATATGAGCTTCTAACTGGAAACAAGCCAAATGTCAAGTACTTTCGTGTATTTGGGTGCAAATGTTTCATTCTCAACAAAAGAGAACGGTTAGGAAAATTTCAATCCAAAACAATTGAGGGTATATTTGTTGGTTATGGATCAAACTCTCACGCCTATAGAGTCTACAACAAATCCAATGGATGTGTTGTAGAAACTTGTGACGTGGTGTTTGATGAATTTAATGGCTCCCATGGGGAGCAAGTTGATCTAAGTGATGTAGGTGAAGAAGATTCATCTCGAGACATTTTGAACATGGGTGTTGGTGCACTTCTTCCTATGGAACAAGAACCTCATGATGATGAAGAAGAATATGGAGGTCTCACACATCATCAAACTACCTCAACATCCATACCAACACAAGTTCCTATTGTTCAACCTATACCCTTAGCCCATGTTGATGAGGTTGATCAAGTCTCACTTAATGATAACCATCAAGAACAAGATCATCATCAAGAGCAAGAACAAGAAAGTCCAATCATGGATGACGAACCTCAACAACTGCAACATGAACAAGAAGATTTTCCTCCACACATGAATGATCCATATGTTGAAGATGTGGATGATGGACATGAAGTTAAACCTCGTGAAACCCTCACCTCCATCATGCCTCAAGTGGCCGATCGTGTTGATGTTGAAAAAATCCTCACCGGCATCTCGGAAGGTAGAGTCACTCGTAAACATTTGACAAACTTTTGTGCTCACTTCTCGTTTGTGTCTAGTATTGAACCACTCAAGGTACAAGAGGCTTTGATGGACAATGATTGGCTTGTTGCTATGCAAGAAGAGTTGAACAGTTTTGAACGCAACCAAGTGTGGTCACTAGTCAAGAGGCCGTCCACCGAGCATAACGTCATTGGAACAAAATGGATTTTCAAGAATAAGCAAGATGAAAATGGTGTCATCATCCGAAACAAGGCAAGGTTAGTGGCACAAGGGTACTCACAAGTTGAAGGTTTGGACTTTGGTGAGACCTTTGCCCCCGTTGCCCGTCTTGAATCCATTCGCATTTTACTTGCTTATGCCGCTTTCAATGGTTTTACATTACATCAAATGGATGTGAAGAGTGCATTCCTTAACGGTCCTCTACAAGAAGAAGTATATGTGTCACAACCACCCGGGTTCGTTGACCCCTTTCACAAAGACTATGTGTATAAACTTCATAAGGCTTTGTATGGCCTCAAACAAGCACCTCGTGCTTGGTATGATCATTTGAAGAAGTTTTTACTCGATGATGGTTTTGTGAGAGGGGTGATCGATCCCACTCTTTTTACTAAGAGGGACAAGGGTGATTTGATTCTATGCCAAATCTATGTAGATGACATCATTTTTGGTTCTCCTAACATTCATTTGTGCAAGAAGTTTGCGGATTCCATGACCAAGAATTTTGAAATGTCACTCAATATGGATTTGAAGTTCTTTCTCGGATTTCAAATTCAACAATTTCAAGAAGGAATTTTCTTATCTCAAGCAAAGTACCTCAAGGATATTCTAGAAAATTTTGGTATGTCTGACGCTAGTCCATGCAAGACACCCATGCCAACCAAAATCACTCTCACTGAAGACAAAAATGGTACTCCTTTCGACCCATCTACTTACCGCTCTATGATTGGTTCCTTGCTTTATCTTTGTGCATCTAGACCAGACACCATGTTCAGTGTATGCATGTGTGCTAGATTTCAAGCTTTCCCTAAGGAAAGTCATCATAAGGTGGTTAAGCATATTCTTAGATACCTTGTTCACACCCCAAAGTTGGGCCTCTGGTACCCCAAGGATGCTAAGTTTGATCTCATTGGGTACACGGATGCGGATTGGGCTGGAGACAAAGTGGATCGTAAGTCCACATCCGGTGGATGTCAGTTTCTTGGACGATCCTTGGTGAGTTGGTCCTCGAAGAAACAAAATTGTATTGCTCTCTCTACCGCAGAAGCTGAATACATTGCTGCTGCTAGTTGTGCAACTCAGTTGTTATGGATGAGGCAAACTTTGAAGGATTACGGTATCACCTATAGAAATGTGCCTCTTCTGTGTGATAATGAAAGTGCCATTAGTATTGCTGAGAACCCCAAAGATCATCTCCGCACCAAACACATTGATATTAGGTATCATTTCTTGAGAGATCATGTTGAAAAGGGTGATATTCACATTGATCACATTGGTACAGATTTTCAACTAGCAGATATCTTCACCAAACCTCTAGATGAAGCAAGGTTCTGTCAACTTAGGCGTGAACTTGGTATCTTGGAGCTTGACAACATTATGTGAAATCTAGTACCAAGTCATGCATGAATCTAATGTCTTGTCATGATGTAGGCATATACTTAGGGGGAGACATTCAATTCATGAATGTTCTCGCCCTACTCAATGCATAAAATGAACCAACACTCTCAAAGTATCCATGGGTCTAGACCTATGGTGCTTTAACATGATGGAGTAGTGACTATGCACTTAAAGTTCAAGTCTTTCATGTCATGTCATGTCTACTCAGACATTGTGGCATTAGCCACCACTTGTAGACTAGGGCTATGATTGAGTAAGGTAGGATCTGAGTTACTACATAAACAAGTTTTACTGTGAGAAAATGCCTTTTCTCCTCATCATGATCAGCGCCTGCATTCTTGCCTCCTGTCCAAACTTCTGGCGTCGGACGTCCGTAGGTTCCGGACGTCCGTGTGGTATTTCACTGCCGGACGTCCGTAAGCTTCCGGACGTCCGTATATTCTGCTCTGATTACATTCGTCCGGTCGTCCGGCCTCTTCGGACGTCCGTAAAATCCACTCTGGTTCCCTTATGTTGGCCTAGACAATGAAGCTCCGGACGTCCGGAAGACTCCGGACGTCCGTAAAAACCTTTCTGTTACAATCTGCCTGGTCGTCCGAAGTTGTCGGACATCCGTCGAATCAACTCTGTTATCCTCTATTTGCTGATGGTCCAGGCTCCGGTCGTCCGGCCATTCCCGGACGTCCGGACGCATATATGCCTCCGGTCGTCCGTAGGCTCCGGGCATCCGTACGTTTTTACTGGGGTCTATATATACCGCGCCGTAGGTTTTGGTCAACCAACCCCATCCTCTCCACTTGGTTCGCCACCGCCGCCGCTCCTGTCGAGCGTCCACTCCCCGCAGCCGCCGCCGCTAGTTTTCCTTCTCACGCTACCCATCCTCCTTCCAGTGATGCCCCCTTTGGGCGCATTGCTCGTTTTCTTGGGAAGGCTCATTCAGCCATGATGAAGATGTTCACCTACCATTGCTCCCAACACCACGATGTGGTCACTCGCATGGTCACTTCCAAGAACGCTCTGAAGGCTCGTCTGAGAGACTCAGGCGTATATGATGTGAGTGACGATGAGCGTCTTCCTGCTGATCCCCCTTCTGATTTTGGTTTTCCCTCCGGTCCTGAGTGGGCTGATTTCTTCGACGAGGCTGGTGGCAGTGGTGTTCATGATGATGATGATGAGGATGATCTTTAATACTGTCATGTCATTCCCCCTAGTTCTTTTCTTTGGATACTTGATGCCAAAGGGGGAGTAGGCTCCATATGCATTACTCTAGCTCATTATGTAATCGAACCTATGTTATGAGTAGTTTGTTGAACTATGTTATGAGTTGTTGAACTATGTTATGAGCTATGTTATAAGTTTGTTGGTTATGAGTTTGTTGAATCTGAGATTTGGTGAATCTATATGAAGTGTAACTCTTGATTATCGTGGCATCAGTTTGAGGGGGAGCCCTCATCATTTTTGTTTTTAGTTGTATCTGTGGTATCACTTTGAGGGGGAGCTCGCTCGCTACTTATTCTTATTATGGTTATTGAGCTCCACAACAAATACTTCCGATTACTATTATGAGTATGCATATGAGTTGTCATCAACTACCAAAAAGGGGGAGATTGAAAGTGCAATCATGCCCTTAATCATATTTTGATGTTGATGACAACACATATGCTCGGGACTAATCATGTTTATCAAGTATATCTCAGGATTATGTTCCAAAGACCGTGTGCATGGATCATGACTAGGGACACAAGCATATAACTCAGGAATGGAGATACAAGATGTTGACTTCATTTATGGTTTGTTCTTGAGTATAGGGATCCCGCACTATTAAGAGGGGATCGATGGATCTGTGAAAAACTTGCTCAAAAGTTGCTATCTATATACCTTGCCTTCAGATGTCCGGTGTTCTACGGACGTCCGGTCCTTCCTGATTGCCCGGACGTCCGGACACTTCTGGACGTCCGACACTCCCACAACAGAAACATTTTTACGGATGTCCGGAACCCTCCGGACGTCCGACACTTTCACATTAGAAGCATTCTTACGGATGTCCGGCCCCGCTCGGACGTCCGTATCCTGTACACTGGATTGTGTGTCACGCTTTTCACAGCGGCCGGTCGTTCGATGACTGTCGGACGTCCGGACCCGTTTGGGTCTCCGGTCATCCGACGTTCTCCGGACGTCCGGCCATCCTGTACCCCCAAACGGCCACTTTTTCTCACCACCTATATATACTCCCTTCCCTTCCATGGGAGAGGGTTGACCATTCACTTTGAGCCTCACAAGAACACTCCTCACTCTCTCTCTCATTCATCCATACTAAATCCTAGATTCCAAGTGTTCTAGGAGCATTTTGAGAGAAGTTCTCCAATCAAGTGATAGATCCACTTCTTCCCCTTCTTTGCACCAAAGGAATTCGTGACTTGAGCAAGTTTTGAGCATTTCCCCATCGTTCTTGTTACTCTTGGAGGTTGGAGACTCCTAGGCGGTAGGAGTCTTCCGGAGAGGAATCGAACTTTGTGATTACCCTCGGAAAAGTTTGTGAGGGTTTGGAGACCACCCCAAGGTCTACCACTAGTGGTTGAGAACGCCTCCGTGGTGTTGTCTCAAAGGGAGAATAGGGTGAGCCTTCGTGGCGTTGGTGTGCCTTCGTGGTAACATCCATCCCTCTAACGGTGACTAGCTCCCCTCCAAGGGAGTGAACATCGGCTTACATCCTCGTCTCCCGGAGTTGCGGTTATTCCTAACCTTAACTCTCTACTTGTGGTTACTTGTCTCTTTACACTTGCATACATTATATTGTGCTTGCTTACTTACGTGTTTGTGTTATTTGCTTAGTACCTTGTGCTCACGTGCAATTGTTAGGCTCATCTTTATATTCCGCATTATTGCCTAAAAATTGCCAAGTAATAATTAAAATTTGTAATTGTACCTATTCACCCCCCTCTAGGTCTATCTCGATCCTTTCAACCGGCACTGGCGAGGTCCTCTCCAGCGGAGGGGACTGCCTAGTCGCCGACGACAGCCTGTGCGCAAGTCCGGCCTGCATCAGCTGCTGCGAAGACCGCGCTACCTTGGCAACCGCGTCTCACCGGAGTTCTTCCTCCGACCTTGGACTCCTCGGTCGCTTGCACTCCGTGGAGATGTGGCCCTCCAGGGCGCACCGGATGCGGAGCGGGGGAAATTCGCAGTCATCTCTCCTGTGTCCCTCCCGAAAGCACTTGAAGCAAAGGCCGAACAAGTCAGCCGGGATCTCCCTCCTCTCCGGCGACGCGGCTGGTGAGCGCGACCTGGATCCTCCCGCCGCCGCCATCTTCTGGAAAGCCTTCCTCTTGCGCCATAGAGCCTTGCGCGAAGGTCCCGGCTTGCGCCATGGAACGGCAGATCCGGCAGCCGGCCCAGGGTTGGCGCCAGCCGGTGCACCTCCAGCACCGTTCGAACCTCCCTCAGATCCAGACGAGCCCGACAGCCCAAGCCCGGAGACGATAGGCTGGGGCCTGGAGGACACCGACGCCGGGCTCGCAGGTCCATCAGCCATGCCGAACGCGAGTGGGAGCGAGGGATTTTGCGGGGAGGCCGGGGGGCGCCGGGGCCCTGGTGGCCGCCGGCGAGGTGTAGGTGGACGCCGGGGCCGGGGTGGCCTCCGGCGGGTGAGGGTGGACGCCGGGGCCGGAGCAGCCGCCGGCGGTGGGTGTGGTTCGCTAGAGTCTAGCACTCGCTGAGCAGTTATTCTCTTGGTCTAGAACAGAGGCAAAGACGCACATGCTCGGGGGCTTGCGAGACGGGCGATGGCCGGCTGGCGGCGCGCGAGATCGGAGGACGGCCGCCGTGGAGTCATGATGTCTCACCATGTGGCAATTGTTGTTCTGATTGTTGTGTCCTATATTTGCAGGTATGCAGATGAGTGTAATCGCCCTTGTATACCATAACAATATACAGCATAGTCAAACTTGAAGTTGTTGCTACTTCCAAACAGATTATCTCGTCCTGGCTCGGTCATTTTACCCCTCCATGATGCAAGTGATATATTCCTAGAGATCGGAAAGATGGCCAAGTACAGTAGCTGTGAGTGGCTAGCTGTTGTAGCATTTCTACTTTTTGTGGCTCCGTGGATCCTTCTTTGGCTAATAGTGTTTCCTTTCTGGATTCTAAGAAGCACAAGGTAACATTCTTGGTTGTTCTGGCATGTGGTGCTACTTTACCTGATTAGGAAGCAGCATTACTCTACTTAGTTTTTTTAGAGCATTTGTTGATCAATTCAATGGTCTTGTGTCTTTTTCAGTTATGAAATAGCTATGATCCTGGACAAGGAGAACAAAAAAATCTACAGAACCTCATACTACTATCTTTTCAACACTCTCTTGTTTTCACTTCTAGTCTTTCACATATATTGGTGGGTACTGATTTACCGGATGCTTGTCAAACAAATTCAGTCTAGAGGTCATGTTGGTGAGGATGTTCGATCCGGTCAGTGATTCTTTTCTTGCTCATTTCCTTGGTGTTAGATTTATTTTCTTTCTCGGCAGCATACTCTTATGGATTTGTTATAAGCTACCCCTGCTATTAAACAGATTCTGAAGGCGAAAACAACCATGAAGATTAAGCTGAAGGTTGTTGGATGCTTAACTGAAGAACTGTATAGTTCGCAGTTGGGAATGAGAATGGTGCAAGCGGGTTGTATAAAGAATGAGAATGTCAAGGAGGAGCTAGTTAGCATATCCATTAGTAGGAAATTCAGGCACAAAACGAAAACTGAAAAGGCTCGAATCTCGGTGCCACTGGAACAAGCCTCCTTTTTTTTGAAACAAGGAACAAACCTCCTTGATATGTATCTTTTTTGTATATTGAACGTATAAGGTGATGCTATCATTCAGGGTCTTGAGGCATCAATCATACATCGTGATATTAATCTCCATATGTATGTGAAGATGTCTTTTCAGAAATACTGAGCCTCCGAGTTATAAAAACTCTCTTTTATATATGTGGCTTGATTGAAATTTCGTGGTCCTATTCTCAATTTTTTTCTAAATTTATTGGTCCTTATATGTCATTATTATATATGCTTGCGGTTCATGTTAAATATTCAATATGATTGATATTAGAAATGGACATATCTGTTAAACATGTGTACAAAGAAGATATCACTAATTTAATTGATACTCAGTGTAATTGATCATGTACTTTCGTATATCCAATCATGTTCAGCACACATACAATCTACAAAAGAGAGCTACAAGTTTTGTGTGAGGCATCAAGCCATCAGCAACAGCATCACTTGTTATAGGACCTTGCTAGCAACGACGATCACGACCGAATCTCGCCTTCCTCTAAATCCTCGTGGAAGCTTTGACGGCGTTGCTGCTTCCAGTCTTCGTCAACCTTGAGGTAGAGCCCAATCTGCCGCAACAAGTTGCTGGGCTTCGCCGTGTTGTACTCATCAATGCCGAGCCTCTTCAGATCCTCTCGGTGTAGGGTATCGTCGGGCATTGCCGTCTTCTCCATGTGGAGCAGCTCCTGACGGGCCTTCTCCCTCGCCCGGGACGTGGCCTCCTTTCGCTGCCTTTCCAGAGCACGGGCGAGCTGCTCACATGTTGGAGGCGTGATGGCCGGTGCTGGACTGTCGACGATCTCGTCAGAATCAGAATCTGAGTCACTGCCGCCGGAGTGCTCTGAACCCGAGTCGCTGCTGCCGGAATCAGTGTCTGAATCGCTGTCGCTGGAATCAGTATCTGAACTGCTGCTGCTGCTGCTGGAGCTTGGGCTGCCGCTGGCTGTTTCATCTTCGACGAGCAGCAGAGGTGCCGGCACGATCGGTAATGGGGAGACGCCACCGCAGATGTCAACTTCTTCCTCCTCTTCCTCTTCGGCCATCACCTCAGGGCCGTCTTGGTGGCGTTCTTGCAGCAGAGGTTGCGGCACGATCACCAAGGGGGAGACGCCGCCACAGATGTCAACTTCTTCGTCCTCCTCTTCGTTCATCGCCTCAGGGCCGTCTTGGTGGCGTTCTTGGGGCGACGGATTCGCCGACCTCCTCTCTCGAGCGAACTTGTCAACCTGCTCCTGTAACTCGACAGCAGCAGCGTCGTCCAACGCGTGGAGGTCCATCTCGATTTCGCCGGGGCGGGTGGCGCAGCTGTGCTTCTGCAAGAGCTGGACGATGTGATCGGGGATTTCCGCAACGAACAGCTCCAGGTCTTCCGCGAGCATCTCCCTCTCAGAGGCCGTCATCTTCTTCTTCGTTGGCGCCTTCTTGCGATTGATCACAGGAACGGGAGGAGACGCCTTCCTCTTCTTGGCCGGCGGCTCCTCGGCCAAGAACCCTGGACGACTCTCCTTAACGCGGGGAGCCAACGGGGACGAGGCGGGAATTAGCACGGCGGCCGCCTTGTGGAGGAGGCCACGGACGGCGACGAGCTCTGCTTGGAACCGCTGCCGAAGGATCTGCATCTCCCTCGCGCGCTTCTGGCCGGACATGATGTCGATCTTGGCGGCAAACGGCTGGCCTGTCACGGAGCCGTGCTTCCTGGTGAGCTCCCCGCCGTAGGGGTAGGCAATCTCCATGGGAAGGGAACAGGGGACGCCGGTCGCTTCGCTGGGTAAGGGCTGGTGATTGGTGAAGGAGACGATGGGGAAGATCGGAAGTGCGAGAAGAGAAGTCAGAGCGAGGCGAGGGCAAAGGCAGCAGGTTGGCTGCCTTCCCTTTTATTGATGAGCTCAGGCCGATTCCAAACCGTGGATGCGTATGTGATGTGATCCGTGAGAAAATCGGATTTGCTTGCGTGCATTTGAAGCTTCGCGCCAAAGCTTAATTAAGCATGAATTGAGAGTTTGAGACCCTCGCCGGGCAACACTGCAACTCTTTCCTTTCCCGGCTCCTAATCCAACTCGAAGCAACCGTCTGCTTCTTCCACCTCCCTCGCCGCTGCACCGCACGCCCCAGCCACCGTGGTGTTCAGCCGGCGACGAAGGCCCACCTGAGCCGCGGCTGCCAATTTGCGCCGCCCCTGCTTACCTGCGCGCACCTCGACGGGCGGCGGCTCCACGGCTGACGGCGCGCTGTATTCCGCCACTCCGTCCTCTTCTGCTGTTGCCGTCTTCCTCTGACTCTGCTGCTTCTGTTAGTGGTGGTGCAGCTCCCGATCTTCGTACAGGCAGCCCCCGATCTTCTACTTCTTCGTCCAGACGACTCCGGCTCTGCTACTCGTGAAAGGTACCGGCGCCCCTGCCCTGAAATCCTTGTCATATGGCCAAATTGATGTGGAACTGATGTTAATTACAGCATCATGGCAGCATCATTGTATAGTGAATTTACTCTGTAATGAAATTATTCTCTATAGTGACTGTATATTGTCCCAGTGATGCATCCCCAAGTTTCAGAAATTTACCGATGCATTATCTATTGTCCCTGTTGAAATTCTGGCCTATCCGATACCATGGCACCATGCACAATTTTGTATCAAAACCCTTGTGAGCGCTTGCAGAAGACTAGTTCTGAATTTTGGGACATATTGCAGCGGAGGGCGTCGATATGGAACCTGAAAAATTGTAGCAGCACAACAAATTTGTGACAGGTGATGCATGTTAGTGCAAGTTCAGCGCTAGATGGGTTCAGTACTTGTAAAGTGTTGCCAAATTTGGGCGCACTCACAGAGGCTGGGATAGCAGGGTTGTTTCGACACTGGATCTTCTTCCACTGGTGGGGGCACCTGACCATATATCATTTCGCAGCTCATGTCTTCAAAGTCTGAGATGTTGTTGGGTCAGTGAGCAAGATAATTATTAGCCAGGGCTGACTGAGTTTCAGTTGGAAAAGGCAGGAAACTCAGTCTAGAGAAAGCATGTACTATTTCAGAGAACAAATTCGTAGTTCATTTCATTTTGTTGGCCTGCATTAGCTAAGCATCAAGTGGACTTAACTGTTTTAGACAGTTTCAGTTAACTGTTTTATGTTTGCTGAAGAGGTTCACCTATAGTTTCAAAAATTATATATGCAATAATTTACAAGGAGCAAGTGATGTAGAGCAAAAATTCAGCAAATGATGTATAGTTTCAAAAATTCAGCGAAACTGAACCTACCCTATTGCTTCATGTAGCAAAGGCGGCAATGCAAGCAAGATCATGCTTGGTAACAATGGGAGAACAGGAAGATTCTTGAACACAAATTACTAGTCTGAACCATGCCAACTAAACTGTCTTCTCTTCTCTTGTCAGCCAACCACTAGCAATGATACTTAGCATATTTGAAATTTCCGCAATGTTGAATGGGAAGCTAATACCAAAATTGTGTGCATTTAATCCTTACACTGAGTACTCAATTTCAAATTCATGTTACTGAAATTTTCTCAACATGTTAAAATTGTCATGCTACTGAATGCTACAGAAATGCCAGGGAACACAAAAATGCTAGGGCACACAGCATTTAGAGTACTCTGAAATTCAGTTCTGAAAAAAATTGTTAGATAGTGGCTACACTAATCTAGAGTAGTATCCTAATCTGATGGAGTACTCCATTTAAAACTCCTAATCTAGAGCAATATCCTAAAATCATTCCTGGAATTGCTGGAGTATAAATCATTAATCATTGATCATTGATGTCTGAGTATAAATCATGAAGAGTAATATCCATGTAACTGTACCTGCAAGCTCCAAAACAAATTCAGCATTTCAATAACATTTCGCTACCTTCTGAACCCACATAGGCTGCAGGTAAAACAAGTTCCAGAACTTCTTCCCTGATCCATCACAAACAAAAGCAGATATGATAAGAAACTGGAGTGCCTAGAGGGCAGGGTGCAGAACTAAAATGTGAGTTGAGGAATCTGTCACTAGATGATGCAAAATTAGTTACCGCTCTTGGTGTAGTTAATTAGCTGGACGGTGACCTCCTTCTGCTCCCTGATGGTCACCCTGGTCTTGTCAACAGTAGGAAAGGCAACAAAAGGATGCCTCATGACAAGTTTGCCAAGCACGGGGGCAGTATCTACACACAACATGACAAGTTTAGCAAGGTAGTTAACTATGCTGAAGGCATATTTCAAATGCAGTCTTCAGACTATTGCCATGTGGTGGTTGGCCTCCGACCCCTGAAGAAATCTGCAAGCACCAGCAAAATCAAACCCACATTACATCACCTAAGAGACTGACAAGAACACATGGGAAACTAAAGCAGAAGAAACATGGGAAAAACTAGCATAGCAAAAAATCACCCATGGCAAAGGAGAAGCGGCTGTTGCAACGCCGACCACGCATGCGATACAGGGCTTCCGGCGCAGCATGGCGGCGTGCGCGCCGACGCCAAAGGTGACCTCCTTCGCCGCATACTCGCGCGGCCACTGCTGCTGCTCGCTCCTGCCGCCGCCGCGGGCGAGCTGCTACCGCAGCACCGAGGAGGAGGAGGACCCGGAAACGGCAGCCGCCGCCATGGCGCCGAGGATGAGGGTTTGGAGAGAATCGAACTCAGAGAAGGCCGCCGCCGTCAGAAGAAAAATCGAGCCTTCTCCTCGCCTTGGATCACCATGAGGAAGGGGGAGGGGACAAGGAGAGGGAACCTGCGGGGGAGGCGTCGGGCGGAGGAGCTTCGGCTACGCGCGGGGGAGCCGAGCAGGGGAGCTCCGGTGTGGGAGAGGAGCGGGGGAGACGACAGGGAGTTAGGGGCTTGTCGGGAATTCGCTTGGGTTTTTTTTTCTGAAAAAAAGACCATGGGACAATCTTTATCGAACAAAGAGAGTATTTAGAAACGGAGAAAGTATATTTGAATTCTTTGCAACAATGTTGGACTTCTGACCGTCTTGCGGCAAGAGGGTTGCCGCACCAGCCGTGTTGCCCGGTATGCTTGCAAGAACCGGTATGTTTGGTTTGATGTGCTAGAAGTTAAAGGTTGGGAAAACTTCACACCAACGACTCAAGCTACAATAGTGGTTTGGTGGACGGTGGCAAGCGAGGTGTTGCAGGAGGTAGCAAGGAGGGAGGTGAACGCCCTAATCATCCTAGTCTTGCATTCCATCTAGAAGGAGAGGAATCGTAGAGTGTTCGACAACGTGGCTATGACTAGGAACGGTCTGGCGTCGCTTATCTGGGATGAGTGGAGCGTGTGGTAGTTCGTGTTGCGGCACAAACTAGCTGGGCGTGGTACGGTTGGATTTAGGGAGTAGTAAACTTGCAATGTAACCGGTGGTATGTGGTGCCTGGGGAGTGGGGTCCTCATAGGTCTCGGGTGCGCCGTTGTAAAGTTTCAAGTTTTTCTCTCATAATAACTCGACGCGCAAGTCTCATGCGCATACCATTTTTTCTTCTTTGCAACAATGAGCTCTCCTTTCTTGTAGATTGATGCGATTCTGTGATTCTGTTCAAGATAGAGCTTCATAGCTTGCTCAAAACATTTGGAGGTGGGTAGCCTTGGATCTGACAGCAAGACGATTGTGGGAAGGCTCTTAGAAGCAAAAGCAAGAAGAATGGCGCCACAGAAAAGACGTCTGCAATTGCTTGATTGATGGTTTGGGTTGTCCTTATGGCATGGCCTGCCTTTTTGGATTTGGCAGTGTATGTGGTCTTCGGCCGAGGTTCTCTCGTTGGGGGTTTCTTTGCGTTGTGGAAATATGGGGGTGGTGCTCATTGCATGTTGGGTATGGTTGTCAGATTGACCGTGTGCTTACTGGGTTGCATGCTCTATGAGTAGCCCGCGTGTGGTTTGTTTGTATCAGTTTTCGTTCGGTTTTCTTTTAATTAAGTAGGCAAATATCTTCAGCTTTAATTAATCGGTGATGCAAATCTTTTGCCTTCGTTTAAAAAAAACTTTTCTTTCTTGTCATGGATAACAACTCCATTGGTTCCTTTTAGATGGTCTTGAATCAAAAGAAGCATCAAAGTTAGGCCGTGTTTGATTACTTTCTGAGCAAGGCCTAGTTGGAACGAGGAAAAACGAGTCAGGCTGAGCATGGCTTGGCTAAGAAAAAAGAGGCAAAAAACGATGTTGTCAAGTAGTTTCGTTGCGTGCATACGGGTCTTGCCATCATGAAAGAAATTTTCACACGGTGTTTGGTTGCATAAATTCATGGTGATTAGGAGTTAACAACTACACTTAACAGGGAGATTACAATACATGTGCTTCGGACGCAAACGAAACGACTATGGCAGAGGGAACCGCGGGCACATCCACTGGTCGGCACCAACACTACTGCCAATGCTGGTGTACCAGCAGCCGCCCGCCATCGCTATTAACGAGGCCAGGCACAAGGACGGCACAACGAAAATGGCGGCCGCCGCGAGAAGCAAGACAACTGATACATACATTTTGCATCATGTTTTTCTACTGTTATTTATGATGTTTTTATGCATAATAATGCTTTTTGGAGTAATTCTAATGCCATTTCTCTCATAATATGCAAGGTACACACAAAGAGGGAGAATTCCGGCAGCTGGAAATCTGGACCTGAAAAAGCTACGTCGGGCTACCTATTCTGCACAACTCCAAACAAGCTAAAACTTTATGGAGAATTTTTATGAAATATATGATGAATATTGGAGCAAATAAGTACCATAGGGGGCCCACAAGGTGTGCACAACCCACCAGGGCGCGCCTGGGCACAACCCACCTGGGCGCGCCAGGGAGCCCGGGCGCGCCCTGGTGGGTTGTGCTCACCCAGGCCCACCTCCAGTGCCCATCTTCTGGTATATAGGTCATTTTTACCTAGAAAAAATAAGGAGAGGACTTTCGGGACGGGGCGCCACGGTCTCGAGGTGAAACTTGGGCAGGAGCACTTTTGCCCTCCGGTGGCGCGATTCCGTCGGGGGAACTTCCCACCCAGAGGGGGAAATCATCGTCATCATCATCACCAACAACTATTCCATCTTGGGGAGGGCAATCTCCAGCAACATCTTCAACATCACCATCTCATCTAAAACCCTAGTTCATCTCTTGTGTTCAATCTTGTTACCGGAACTATAGATTGGTGCTTGTGGGTGACTGTCGGTGTCAAAACCGGCGGATCTCGGGTAGGGGGTCCTGAATTGTGCGTCTAGGCGGATGGTAACAGGAGACAAGGAACACGATGTTTTACCCAGGTTCGGGCCCTCTTGATGGAGGTAAAACCCTACGTCCTACTTGATTAATATTGATGATGTGTTTTACAAGAGTGGATCTACCACGAGATCAAGGAGGCTAAACCCTAGAAGCTAGCCTATGGTATGATTGTTGTTCGTCCTATGGACTAAAGCCATCCGATTTATATAGACACCGGAGAGGGCTAGGGTTACACAGAGTCGGTTACAATGGTAGGAGATCTACGTATCCGTATCGCCAAGCTTGCCTTCCACGCCAAGGAAAGTCCCATCCGGACACGGGACAAAGTCTTCAATCTTGTATCTTCATAGTCTTGGAGTCCGGCTGATGATGATAGTTCGGCTATCCGGACACCCCCTAGTCCGGAACTCCCTCAGTAGCCCCTGAACCAGGCTTCAATGACGACGAGTCCGGCGCGCATGTTGTCTTTGGCATTGCAAGGCGGGTTCTTCCTCCGAATAATTTATAGAAGATTGTGAACACCAGGATAGTGTCCGGCTCTGCAAAAACAAATTCCACGTACCACCGTAGAGAGAATAATATTACACCAGTTCAATCTGCTGACGTGTTTTGTGGCGTGACGTCACACCACTACCAAGCTTTTACTCGAATTGTTTTTATTGTACCACCTCAGCCCGTTTAGCGAAGCGGTTTCCTTGGCACGTCTTGTCGAAGCAGAGATCGTGTTCCCCTTATTCCGGGATTCCCATCAATACAGACGTGGGTAACCCAACCGTGCCCGTTGCCACGCCCCCTCCATCGAAGGCGGGTTCCAAACGGTCACGGGGACGGCTCTTGGTATTCTTCCTCTTTATAATGAGACCAAGGCCCGTTCTTTTCCTTCAATCCTCTATCGAATCCGCCCCTCGCCCCGAGTTCCAACACCCAGGGCTCCAGATTCGGGTACCTTCGATCTTCGACAATGTCCAGCCCTGACCTACGAGGCCGGTGGATGCCCTCCTCCGTCACGGAAGAGGACGTGCTAAAGCTGAGAGACGCCAGGTACTTAACCTACGAGATTTCGCATAGGCTGCCTGCCCGAGGGCAGGTTATTCCGACTCTCGAGCTTGGTGAGAGCGTCGTGTTCGTGTCTCACCTCCGTCGGGGGTTAGGCTTCCCGGCGGATCCCTTCATGAGGGGGCCCATGTTTTACTATGGGCTGGAATTCCATGACTTGGCTCCGGAGTCCATCCTCCACATCTCATCATTCATCATCGTCTGCGAAGCCTTCCTCCGCACTACCCCTCACTTCGGCTTATGGCTCAAAACCTTCAACATGGAGCCAAAGATGATTGAGGGGCGTCAGGCAGAGTGCGGCGGGGCGGTTATAAACAAGAGGGACGATGCTCCATGGCCCGAGGGCTCTTTTCAGGAGGAGCTCGGCCTGTGGCAGCAGGAGTGGTTCTATATCACCGCTCCGAGGGGCAGCAGGCAAAGGCCGCCGCCTGTCTTCTGCTCGGGCCCTCCACAACAGTTGACATCATGGGTCAACAAGGGGCGTGACTGGGGGCCATCCAAAGACGTACCCCTATTGTAGGACCGGATTCGAGGCCTCCAAGAAAGGGGGATCAATCTGGTCGTAGTGGTACAGGTTATGCTGATCCGGGGCCTACTGCCCTGCAAATGTCACCCCCTCCGCCTGTGGGAATTTAATCCAGAGGGGCCACGAGCTCTTCAACACTTCATGGGTTTGACACCCGCGGAGATGTACAAACTGTTCTTCGGATCGCAAGAGATGCGTCCGGACTTGACCGAGGATGCTGGCCTAAGCTGCAATCGCCCGGATACTCAAGTAAGTAGCCCTATGTCCAGACACATCGTCCATTTATTTATCGTGGGTTTGCCTTTTAACCAGCTATCCCTTGGACAGGAGTGGATAGTGCAAGCAAAACTGATACGGTGTCCGGCCCCCTCCCTGAGTCCATGCAGGATCCCGTGTTAATCAAAATGTTGGAGGTTGCACCTTCGGAGGTGGGCGAAGGTGGGCATAGGGGAACTACCACCTCTGCCAAAGAGGCTTTCAGTAAGGGAGGAATCGAGAGTCCCTCCTTCCAGGGGGAGAAGAGGACGGCTTCCGAAGACCCGGGGGCCAAGGCCTCAAAGCGGGGAAAGAAATCTGTACCGGAAGGTCCTGTGCCGGGAAGAGCCCCGGCCGTACTGTCTGCTCCGAGGAATCAGCCCTCCAGTGAGCCGTAAGTAAAAAAGGGGGAATTTTGTAATAGGGAACGCCCCTATATTATTTTCAAAGGTAACCGAAGTTTTCACCTTGTAGTTCGGATCTCATCCCATCTCAGCAGAGCTCAACTTCGGGGGACCTTTGTCCGGAGATGATGGAGAGCGAGACGCCTCCATCTGCCGCCCCGTCTGGCGGGGCGGACCACCCTGAGGTGTCATCACGGAGGGTCTCCCCTAGTCCGGCGGGGCCGGAGAGTCCGGCACCCATTGGGGCACGGTCGGTGGAGCTGCAGGATTTGCTCAAGAGGGCGTCTATCTCAAAAGATCACCGCACATTAATGAGTATGGTGATTGAGAGGATCTCGTCCGCCGAAAGCGGGTTGTGTGAGGCCGTCGGAAGTTTGCTGACGGGGTTTGAGGTACGCAAAAAATGACATACCTTTTGACAATTTTGCACATGAAGTGCGCCCTGTATAGATAGTAGCCCCTGAGACTTGGTATGCTGTCGAAAGCGACAGCGTGCCGAGGATCATAATCTCAGTTATAGATTGTCGCCTTTCCTATGCAGGTGGCGGAACGTTCGGTGGCCAGCCGGACTGATGGAGTTGTCGAGCTTAAGAGGCAACTCGACGTTGCGGATGCGGACATCTCGTTGGTCAATAAACGACTTGATGAGTCACAAGGTATGTGGTTGCTCCGCGGTCGCCTAGTAAGGGAGCTGACGCCTATTTCTTACGATTTGTATGCTTGATGCAGATGGTGTTGCTGCTATGGAAAACCTTCGAGCAGAGGTTGCTCGGGCCAAGGAGCAAGCCAGAAAAAACGAAGCGGCTGCCTCGAAGGCAGCGGAAGAGCTAGAAGCCGAGAAGGCTGCTCACTGCCGAAGCAGGGAGGAGATGGCCGGAATGGCCGCGAAATTAAAAGATGCTACCGACCGCCTGGAGGTTCTTGAAAGAGAACGCCGAGCGGAGCAAGAGGACCTGAAGAAGGCCGACGCCGAAGCCAAGGATGCCCGTAGTGCAATGCGGGCTATGAAGGAGGAACTGCGTCAGGCCAGAGACATTGTGGCTGGAAAGCCCTTTATGCTGCGTAGGAAGTTCACGGATCCAAAGTATGCTCAGCTGGGCCGATTGTGCGGTGCGGAGGATCCTTATCTGGATTTGGCGGCGAGTGCGGCGGACGCAGTCGTGCACTTCCGAAGCCAGGAAGATCACGAAATGGAAGAGCTTTTCTGGTCTCAATTCCATAGTCCGGAGCGTCCACTTCCGTTGAGTGATCGGCTGGTTGAGTGGGCTGAGCTAAATAGATTGTCCGGACTTGCCATGACGGATGTGGTTGCTCATTTGTGGCCGGAAAGGCCCAAGCCGAAGAGTTATTTTGGCTTGTTGCAGCAATTCCTTGGGGCGGTGCCGCATATCGGGGCGATGAAGCGGTCGGCATGCATAGAAGGTGCACGGATGGCTCTCGCCCGTGTTAAGACATACTGGGCGGAGATGGATGCCACCGCTGTTGTGTCCCAGGGTTCGGACGAAAGCCGATTCCCCACCGAGCACTATTTTGAGGAAGTCCTGCAGGGCGCTCGTTTAATAGAGTCGTAGTGCTCGAAAGATGTTATGTTTAAATGACATGTATGATTTCTGAGATCATGTTTATAATGCAATAGCTTTTTATACTTGTGCGTTCAAGTATTGAACTATCTCCTGTGCGGCCGTATGTGTATGTATAATCTGAAAGATGGCAGTCTTTGGCTTCAGCCCCCACACACATGGTGCGGGGGTGTTTGCAAAAAAGGGGCACTTTTTCACACTTAATCCAACGTCTTGGTCCTTTTAAGGAGGTGATAGCGTAGCAAACTAGGCAACCAAACTATAATGCTTTATCACTTTCACTTAGCCATAGGAGCTCGAATGTGGGGCTACTATATAGCCCCTAGCGGCACCGCTCTTCTCCGAACTCGGGGTGCGTATGTGCCTGACCGGGAAGCTGTCCTTCGTTAAAGCGGAGGAATTCTAAACATTCCAATGGTCGATCGAGTGGTTGACCAGTCTCTCGCTATATCATGACAGTCAGTTTTCGGCTTTCTCTACTGAGGTGCTCGCCCGGCCGAACCGGGGCACAATCGCAGTAGTTCTCCTGGTGCCGCGTTAGCCGATGATACGGAGCGTAAGGCAGCAAAACACAGGAGCCAGGCAAACCCAACATTTGACCAAAGACATGATTCGGAGCTGATGCATATAAGGCCTAACTCGAGATGCCGAACACTCCCTGAGGTGTTCGGTCTTTATGATACCGGGCAGAACAATGCCCTAAGCCCCTAGTGTCCAGGTACAGGCGGGAACTTCTGACGCGGCCGATGCCAAAACGCCAGCCTCCTCCTCGGCTATGGTAGGAAACCGGGGGATCTGTATCAACAAGAGACAGTAAGAAAGGTTTACGCAGGGTCTTAATCTAAAAAGAATCCTTGCAATGGGTCCCTGCTGCACGTCTGTGCCTGTGTCTCCATTGTGCTGTATCCTGGACGGGTGTAGCACGTGCTTCATCTGTAAAAGAGAAGGACTTAGTTTCTAAGAAATATCGTGCAAAAGTTGTATTAAAATAAAATATAATTTGGAAGATGAAGAAAGTTGAGCGTTATTGGCTCTCATCATTTATACGCACGGCCCCTTATAAAGGGGGTATGCGGCTGGGAAGCCCCTTGTTTATTTACGCCGGACTCTCCTAACCGTGTCCGGGGTCTGAATGACCTGTTTTTAGGGGCCTTGACCTGCAAGGTCGGAGTGGCTGTCAAGGCAGCCCCACGCTCTCCGTGGTCGAGGAACACTTGGAGTTACTCTTTAATGAGATTATGCCGCGTGGACCGGGCATTGTAAGTATAAGAGACGTGTAATGTGGTATTGCGTTAAAGTGGGCGAAAGCTTAGCGTCCCAGTAGTGCTCGATGGCCACTGTAAAATGGGGCGATATGGAGAGTGAGCTTTTCGCGACGGAGGTTGTCGGATGAACCGAACACAACCTCTAGTGGTACAGAGCCCGTATAATTGGCTTAAAGGCCTGGCGTCACTCCTTTGAAGGAAGTGATGTTATGGCGAATTTTGGTAGGGTCTATCCCCATTCTGCGGACGGTGTCCTGGTATGGCAGGTGCCGCACTGTGTTTTCGTGTTATCACATGAAGTGAGTTCACTGTTTTGACTTCTAGTGGGAAAGTCTTCTGTTTTTCGGAGTGTTGCTTTTGGGGTTCGTCACTTTCGCTTGGTGTGTCGAGCCCCTTGTGTTCGGCGTTAAGTCGGCCGGACTGCTTGAAGACCCAACAATCTCTGTGGGTATGGTTTGCAGGCTTCCCGGAGGTACCATGTATTTGACATAGCCTATCCAGAATTTTGTTTAAGTTGGATAGCTCGTCACTGTTGTCCTTGAGGGGCAGTGTTTTGTTATTCGGCCGAGAGCTTTTGAATCCGGCGTTGACCGCCGTACTATTTGGGCCATTTTCCTTGTTCCGGCGCTGATCTTTTCTGCGTCGTGATTTCCCATTTCCATCCCTGACTTCGGATGTACTCGGGTCGCTGGTGCTGCATCTAGCCAGCCAGCTGTCTTCCCCCGCGCAAAAGCGGGTCATGAGGATTGTTAGTGTGGCCATTGTTCTTGGTTTTTCTTGGCCGAGGTGCCTGGCGAGCCATTCGTCTCGGACGTTGTGTTTAAAGGCTGCTAAGGCTTCAGCGTCCGGACAGTCGACTATTTGGTTCTTTTTAGTGAGGAACCTGTTCCAGAATTTGCGTGCTGACTCTTCGGGCTGTTGAGTTATGTGACTTAAATCATCTGCATCCGGAGGGCGGACATAAGTCCCCTGAAAATTTGCTCGAAACGCATCCTCAAGCTCTTCCCAACTTCCAATGGTATTTTCTGGGAGGCTTTTAAGCCAATGCCGAGCTGGCCCTTTGAGCTTGAGGGGTAGGTATTTTATGGCATGGAGATCGTCTCCTCTGGCCATATGTATGTGTAGGATATAATCCTCGATCCAGACTCCGGGATCTGTTGTTCCGTCATATGCTTCTATGTTTACGGGTTTGAATCCCGCTGGAAATCCATGATCCAGTACCTCGTCGGTGAAACATAGTGGGTGTGCGGCGCCCCTGTATTTGGGTGTGCCGTTGTCTTCAAATGCTCGGCGGGTTATGTTGCTTCCTGGAGTCTTCTTTTTTGGCCCATAGATAGACCTGGCTGGGTCATCCTTTTTCCGAGGATCTTTATGCTGATCGTGTGCCGGCTTGTGTGCGGCGCCCCTTGTTGCTCTTGGCCTGTCATCTGGTCGTCTATCCGGCCAGGCGCCTTCTTTCCTTTTTGACTGCGGGGGCTCTAAGGCCTCCTCGTCAAATTCGGGTAACAACTTGCGCTTCGGGTAGCTCTTTGTGTGGTGACTAGCGCCATATTTATCTGCGGTGTTGAGTACTTTGCTCCATCTCATTCTGAGTGTGTCCTCCGCTATTTTGAGCTTCCGCTTTTGCTTCTTCAAACTTCTTGCAGTGGCGACGAGCCTTTTATGAAGGTTCATATGCTCTGGTGATGTGAGATCGTCTTCGCCGGGGATGGGTTGCTTGGTGGCATGTTCGTCGTCCACTGCTTCGCCCTGCTCTAGGGCCGCGTCCGTACGGGTGTCGTTTTTATCTAGGCCGGTCTTCAGGCGGCGCTTGCGTCGCCATGTTGGTTGTTTGTTGGGGGAGTTGTCCTTCACCACGTCCCGTTTTTCCTCGTTGTCGCTTCCTTTTGGTGTATCCACCATGTATACGTCGTGCGTTGGGGTGGCTTTCCGGTGCCCGATGGGTGCTGGTTCTTGGTCGTCTCTGGCATCGTCGTCCATACCGTCGATGTCTTCGGAGTCGTAGTCTAGCATGTCGGTTAGATTGTCGACAGTGGCTACCAAGTGGGTGGTGGGTGGGCTTTGAGTTTCTTCGTCGTCCGCATCCCAACCGTCCTGGCCGCAGTCCGGCCAAGGCTCTCCTGATAACGAGGGATACTTTAGCGAACTCAAGATGACGCCTAAAGGTGAGTGTTGAAAGATGTCCGCTGCAGTGAACTCCATGATCGGCGCCCAATCGGATTCAATCGGAGGGGGTGCGGGAGGTTCGGAGTCCGGCAAGGAGTCCGACACCTCGGAGTCACGAGCTTCATGAGGGACAAAGTCAGTGTTCGGCTCTATCGCCGTAGAGGTTGCAGCCCCCGAGGCGGTGTCTAGCCATCCGTCCTCGACCTGCTCAGCCGGCTACGAATTGAAGATCGGAGCGGGTTCGAGTGCAGCCTCCAGGGTACTGTCCGGCTGCAGAGCTAAATCATGCTCACCGTGACAGTGCGGCACGCTCGGCTGTGGCTCGAATCCATCGAGGATCAAGTCCCCGCGGATGTCAGCCGTGCAGTTCAAACTTCCAAATCTGACCTGATGGCCAGGGGCGTAGCTTTCGATCTGCTCCAGTTGGCCAAGCGAATTGGCCCGCAGTGCGAAGCCGCCGAATACGAAGATCTGTCCGGGGAGGAAGGTCTCACCCTAGACTGCGTCATTGATGATGATCGAAGAAGCCATCGAGCCTATCAGTGACGAGACAGAGGAACTCTCAATGAAAGCACCAATGTCGGTGTCAAAACCGGCGGATCTCGGGTAGGGGGTCCCAAACTGTGCGTCTAGGCGGATGGTAACAGGAGACACGGGACACGATGTTTTACCCAGGTTTGGGCCCTCTTGATGGAGGTAAAACCCTACGTCCTGCTTGATTAATATTGATGATGTGTGTTACAAGAGTGGATCTACCACGAGATCAAGGAGGCTAAACCCTAGAAGCTAGCCTATGGTATGATTGTTGTTCGTCCTATGGACTAAAGCCATCCGGTTTATATAGACACCGGAGAGGGCTAGGGTTACACAGAGTCGGTTACAATGGTAGGAGATCTACGTATCCGTATCGCCAAGCTTGCCTTCCATGCCAAGGAAAGTCCCATCCGGACACGGGATGAAGTCTTCAATCTTGTATCTTCATAGTCTTGGAGTCCGGCCGATGATGATAGTTTGGCTATTCGGACACCCCCTAGTCCGGAACTCCCTCGGTGACTAGTAGTGTTAGTTACATCTTGTACTTGATTACTATATGGTTTATTTGGTGGAATATTATATGTTCAGATCCAATATGCTATTTAATACCCCTCTGATCTTGAGCATGATTATCATTTGTGAGTAGTTGCTTTTGTTCTTGAGGTCATGGGAGAAATCATGTTGCGAGTAATCATGTGAACTTGATATGTGTTCGATATTTTGATAGTATGTATGTTGTGATTCCCTTAGTGGTGTCATGTGAACATCGACTACATGACACTTCACCATATTTGGGCCTAAGGGACTGCATTGTGGAGTAGTAAGTAGATGATGGGTTGCGAGAGTGACAGAAGCTTAAACCCCAGTTTATGCGCTATTCCATAAGGGACCGACCGGATCCAAAAGTTTAATGCTGTGGTTAGAATTTATTCTTAATACTTTTCTCATAGTTTCGGATGCTTGTGAGAGGGTTAACCATAAGTAGGAGGCTTGTTCAAGTAAGAACAACACCTAAGCACCAGTCCACCCACATATCAAATTATCAAAGTAGCGAACACAAATCGAATCAACATGGTGAAAAGTGACTAGATAAAATTCCCGTGTACCCTCAAGAATGCTTTGCTTATTATAAGAGACCGTTTTGGCCTGTCCTTTGCCTCAAAAGGATTGGGTTACCTTGCTGCACTTTTTTTACTACTATCGTTACTTGCTCGTTACAAATTATCTTGCTATGAAACTACTCTGCTACTTACAATTTCAGCACTTTCAGACATTACCTTGCTGAAAACCACTTGTCATTTCCTTCTTCTCCTTGTTGAGTTCGACACTCTTACTTATCGAAAAGAGCTACAATTGATCCCCTATACTTGTGTGTCATCAAGGCTATTTTCTGGCGTCGTTGCCGGGGAGTGAAGCGCCTTTGGTAAGTCGAATTTGGTATGGAAACATTCATATAGTGTGCTGAAATTTATTGTCACTTGTTACTATGGAAAACAATCCTTTGAGGGGTTTGCTCGGGGTATCTTCACCTCGACCAGAACCACAATTATCTACCCCTCAACCTACTATACCTACCAAAAATATTGAATATGAAACTCCTTCAGGTATGATAGAACAACTGCTAGCTAATCCTTATGCAGGAGATGGAACCAAACATCCTGATATGCACTTGATATATGTGAAACAAATTTGTGGATTATTTAAGCTTGCAGGTTTACCCAAAGATGAAGTTATGAAAAAGGTTTTCCCTTTATCTTTGAAGGTAAAAGCATTGGCATGGTATAGGCTATGCGATGATATTTGATCTTGGAATTGGAATCGATTGAAATTGGAGTTTCACCAAAAAAAATTATCCTAAGAATCTAGTTCATCGTGATCGGAATTATATATATAATTTTTGGCTCGTGAAGGAGAAAGTATCACTTTAGCTTGGTGGAGGCTTAAGTCAATGTTATATTCATGCCCCAACCATGAGCTCTCAAGAGAAATTATTATCCAGAACTTTTATGCCCAGCTTTCTCGTGATGATCAATCCATGCTTGATACTTCTTGTACTGGTTGTTTTATGAAGAAGACTATTGAATTCCTGTGGAATCTTTTGGAAAGAATTAGACGCAACTCTGAAGATTGGGAACTCGACGAAGGTAAAGAGTCAGGTATTAAGCTTAAGTATGATTGTGTTAAATCTTTTATGAATACCGAAGCTTTTCAAAAGTTTAGCACTAAATATGGACTTGACTCTGAGATAGTAGCCTCCTTTTGTGAATCATTTGCTACTCATGGTGATGTCCCTAAGGAGAAGTGGTTCAAATATCACCCACCTATTAAAGAAGAAATTAAAGAATCAGTACCAATTAAAGAGGAGACCATAATTTATAATGTTGATCCAATTGTTCCTACTACTTATATTGAGAAGCCACCTCTCCCTGTTAGGATAAAGGAACATGCTAAAGTTTCAACCATGGTTAACAAAAGTTATATTAGAACACCTAAACCCGATGAACAAATTAAAGTAGAACCTAGTGTTGCTATGATTAAGGATCTCTTGGAAGAAAACGTAGATGGGCATGTTATATACTTCTGTGAAGAAGCTGCTAGAATTGCCAAACCTGATAAAAAGGATAATCATAGACCTATTGTTGGCATGACTATCGTCTCAGTTAAAAATAGGACATCACTGTTATCATGGTTTATGTGACATAGGTGCTAGTGTGAGTGCTATTCCTTATTCCTTATATCAAGAAATTATGAATGACATAGCACCCGCAGAGATAGAAGACATAGATGTTACTATTAAACTTGCTAATAGAGAAACTATATCACCAATTGTGATTGTTAGAGATGTTGAAGTCTTGTGTGGGAAAATAAAATACCCTACTGATTTCCTTGTTCTTGGTTCCCCACAAGATGACTTTTTCCCATTATCTTTGGTAGACCTTTCTTGAACATCGTTAATGCTGAAATAGATTGTAAAAAACAAACTGTCGGAGTTAGCTTTGGTGATGAGTCTCATGAGTTTAATTTTTCCAAGTTTAGTAGAAAGCTTCATGAAAAAGAATTTCCTAGTAAGGATGAAATAATTGGTCTTGCTTCTATTGTTGTGCCTCCTACTGATCCTTTAGAACAATATTTGCTAGACCATGAAAATGATTTACATATGCATGAGAGAAATGAAATAGATAAGATTTTCTTTAAACAACGTCCTCTGCTTAAACACAATTTACCTATTGAAACTCTAGGAGGTCCTCCTCCACCTAAAGGTGATCCTGTGTTTGAATTAAAACAATTGCCAGACACTTTGAAATATGCTTATCTTGGTGAAAAGAAGATATATCATGTTATTATTAGTGCTAATTAACCTTTCAGAACATGAAGAAGAAAGATTATTGAAAGTTCTAAGGAAGCACCAAGCTGCTATAGGATATACTCTTGATTATTTAAAGGGCATTAGACCCACTCTATGTCAGCACAAGATTAATATGGAACCTGATGTTAAACCCGTTGTTGATCACCAACGTCAGTTAAATCTAAAAATGAAGAAGTGGTGAGAACGGAAATCTTAAAACTTCTGGAAGCAGGTATAATCTATCCTATAGCTGATAGTAGATGGGTAAGTCCTATTCATTATGTCTCTAAGAAAGGAGGTATTACTGTTTTTCCTAATGATAAGAATGAACTTATTCCACAAAGAATTGTTACAGACTATAGAATGGTAATTGATTTTAGAAAATTAAACAAAGCACCTAGAAAAGATCATTACCCTCTGCCTTTTATTAATCAAATGTTAGAAAGATTATCTAAGCACACACATTTTTGCTTCCTTGATGGATATTCTGGTTTTTCACAAATACCTGTTTCTCAACCTGATCAAGAAAAGACCACTTTTACTTGTCCCTTTGGAACTTATTCTTATAGACATATGCCTTTTGGTTTATGCAATGCACCTACTACCTTTCAAAGATGTCTGATTGCCATATTCTCTGACTTTTGTGAAAAGATTGTTGAGGTTTTCATGGATGACTTCTCTGTTTATGGGAAATATTTTGATGATTGTATAAGCAATCTTGATCGAGTTTTGCAGAGATGCAAGCAAACAAATCTTGTGTTGAATTGTGAGAAGTGCCACTTTATGGTTAATGAAGGTATTGTTTTGGGGCATAAAATTTCTGAAAGAGGTATTGAAGTGGACAAAGCTAAGGTTGATGCAATTGAGAAAATGCCATGTCTTAAAGATATCAAAGGTATTCGTAGTTTCTTAGGTCATGCTGGTTTCTATAGGAGATTTATCAAAGACTTTTATAAAATTTATAGGCCTCTTACAAATCTTTTGCAAAAGGATGTTCCTTTTGTTTTTGATGATGATTGTTCAGAAGCCTTTGAAACACTCATGAAAGCCTTAATTTTTGCACCTATTATTCAACCACCTGATTGGAACTTGCCTTTTGAAATTATATGATGCTAGTGATTATGCTATTGGTGTTGTTCTAGGATAAAGAGTTGAGAAGAAACTGAATGTTATTCATTATGCTAGTAAAACTCTAGACGGTGCACAATGGAATTATGAAACTACTAAAAAAGAATCCCTAGCAGTGGTGTTTGCTTGTGATAAATTTATATCTTACACTGTTGACTCTAAATTTATCATTCACACCGACCATGCTGCTATTAAATATCTTATGGAAAAGAAAGATGCTAAATCTAGACTTATTCGATGGGTTCTCTTGCTAAAGAATTTGATTTACATATCACTAATAGAAAACGAGCTGAGAACCTCGTAGCTGATAACTTGTCTAGGCTTGAAAATGTGCTTGATGACCCACTACCTATTGATGATAGTTTTACTGATGAGCAGTTAGCTGCAATAAATGTTTCTAATAATACTCCTTGGTATGCTGATTATGCTAATTACATTGTTGCTAAATATTTACCACCTAGCTTTACATACCAACAAAACAAAAAAAATCTTCTATGATTTAAGACACTACTTTTGGGATGACCCACATATTTATAAAGAATGAGTAGATGGTATTATTAGACGTTGTGTACCTGAGCTTGAATAGAGACAAATCCTACGGAAATGTCACTCTGAAACTTATGGAGGGCATCATGCTGGAGATAGAACTGCTCACAAGGTATTGCAATATGGATTTTATTGGCCTACTCTCTTGAAGGATGCATCGTCTTATCTTGTGATGAATGCCAAAGAATAGGTAATATCGGTAAGCGTCAAGAAATGCCTATGAATTATTCACTTGCTGTTGAACCATTTGATGTTTGAGGATTTTATTACATGGGACCTTTTCCTTCCTCTAACGGTTATATACATATTTTGGTTGCTATTGATTATGTTACTAAATGGGTAGAAGCTATTCCAACCAGTAGTGCTGATCAGAAAACCTCTATTAAAATGCTTAAGGAAGTTATTTTCTCTAGGTTTGGAGTCCCTAGATATTTAATGATTGATGGTGGTTCACACGTTATTCATGGTGCTTTCCACAAAATGCTTGCCAAGTATGATGTTAACCATAGAATTGCATCACCCTATCATCCTCAGTCTAGTGGTCAAGTTGAACTTAGCATTAGAGAAATAAAATTAATTTTACAAAAGACCATCAATAGGTCCCGGAAGAATTGGTCTAAGTGTTGGGATCTACGGTAGGGTGCGTCGACTGCAAATTAAAATTTTCCTACGCACAGAACAACCAAGAACATGCTACGGGAGATGGATCACAGTTCGTTACCACTAGACGCGTAGTGTCATGCAGCGGAAGAAGAGTTGGGGCAGCGCGTTCGCGTGGATCGTCTCCTCCTCGTCTGATCTCCCTCGAACAGTCGGTCGTCCGATCCCACGTACAAGTTCGCCGGAGCAACGCAAGTGCACCGCCTCTAATGGTATCCGCGCATGTAGGAGGAATACTGTGCGGCGGACTGCTAGGTCCGATCACACAGTCGACAGCAAGTGGAGGTGGCTATTCACAACACATGCAAACTGTAGTCGCAGTGCGAAAGTGATCAACCGCATGAGTGTGCCGCACCTCCACTTTATATAGGCGTCCGGCGCGGGCTCAACACTTGGGACTCGCACGGACCCTAAAGCCCACAAGTCTACTCGGGCACAATCCGAATACAGCTCGGATCACATCCGACCAGTGTCTTCGGATCCGACCTCATAGGTTCCTTCCCTTAAGCGCGCGACCCCTTAGGTTCAAGTCAGCTTGGTCGTAGTTCGGATCACCTCTGAAGTGCACAGTTGGTAGCGGCCTCTAGCAAGGCATGCCGAACACCAAGCAGACTATGAAGCTGGTTAGGCGAACCTGTACAACGTGTCACACCTCTGTTCCCTTTGCCTCATGATATATGTTGTCGGGCTCAAGGCGAGACTGTCATCCTTGTGCTAGCCCGACCTCTTTCTTGTTCCAGTGATACCGACCACTATCCGGATTATCTCATAATCCTTGTCGCATGGCCATGCTTTTCCTGGTCGGATCACACGAGGGGCCCAGAGTATATCTCTCCTGATCGGAGGGGCAAATTCCATCTTGCTCGACCATGTCTCGCAGCATGGGACTAGAAAAACCTGAAACCTACCTTTGTAACTACCCAATCACAGAGTAGCATTTGGTCGGCCCAAAGAAAGTCTGTCACCATCCCGAGTACATGCGTCAACTCAGGTCTTAGGACATAGAACGTATGTTGTACTAGAGACTCACAGATGACATATCACTGCGTCTCATAGTTGGGTCTGTCCGACTCTGACCTTATCTCGACTCGGATCCGACTACGTCGAATCCGACCAGACCTTTCCAAGTCCATATTATCTGGTTAGCATCCAATGCTCCATGGCTAGTGAGACCAAGCCATCGACCGTGTCATACGCTAGTCTAGTCGGCTGCGCGTCCACACAGCCCTTTCAACTAGGGACCTTTTAGGACAGTCATCATACAATGCATAGTCCCACAAACAAGTCACGTACTTGCTGATACACATCATTGATAATGTCCAAGGACTATCTTTATTCATAAACACATAGGAAATATCATCATACACGATTGCCTCTAGGGCATATCTTCAACACTAAGAAATTAGATGATGCACCTTGGGCTTATAGAACAACATATAAAAATCCTATGGGTATGTCTCCTTATAAAATGGTTTATGGAAAAGCTTGTCATTTGCCTCTTGAGCTAGAACATAAAGCATATTGGGCATTCAAAGAACTCAACTATGATTTCAAACTTGCCGGTGAAAAGAGGTTATTTGATATTAGCTCATTAGATGAATGGGGAACCCAAGTTTATGAAAATGCCAAGTTATTTAAAGAGAAAGTTAAAATATGGCATGATAAAAGAATCCAAAAGCATGAGTTCAAAGTCGGAGAATATGTTCTTTTGTACAACTCTCGTTTCAGGTTCTTTGCAGGAAAACTCCTTAGTAAATGGGAAGGACCCTATGTTATCGAGGAGGTTTACCGGTCTGGAGCTATCAAAATAAATAACGCCGAAGGTACTAACCCGAAGGTTGTTAATGGGCAACGAATAAAACCCTATATCTCAGGTACGCCCATTAATATTGGAAGTAATATTATCCAAACTTTGACATCGAAAGAACACATAAAAGAGTCCTTCCGGGACACTCCAGAATCATGAAAATAAGGAGGTATGGATACGGTAAGTAAACGGACCCCGAAAAATCCACAAAAATATTTTTTGTCAGTTTTGGAATATTTAGAAAATTAGGAAAATAAGAAACTTCCAGGAAGCGTATGCTGGTGGCCACAAGACACAAGCCAGGCGCGCCCAGGTGGGTTGTGCCCACCTGGGGCACCTTTCGGACTCTGTTTTTCTCACGCTCGCTTGTTCACCAAGATAAAAAATCTTTATATACCCCCCGAACCCATTGACCACCGTATCGCGGAGAAATCTTGTGTTTTATTTACTTGATGTTTTCTAACAGATCCAGTCTACCATGGCCGCTCCATGCTCCTCCAAGGACAAGTTCTTCGAGAACGTCATCAACCCATATCCGCGGGAGGTGATGCAGCACCCTCAGGCTATCCAAATGCATGAGGGGGTGCTGCACATCCGTGATGTGCAAGGTCCCAAGGGGACGGGAACCTGGAGGCCAGGCTTGAGGGTATGGAGTAGGAGGTCTTTCAGTGCAAGGGGGTGGTGGAACATGGAGTCAATGACAATCACCTCATGATCGTGGACTACACCCGAGATCTCAAGGTGGATGGAAAGTCTATGAAGGACATTGTCTTCACCCTCAACGAGCAAATCAACTTCCTCCAAAGCCAGATCTATGATCTTCAAAATCAAGTCTTTGAATATGAGGCAAGGTTTAAAGGTATGAGTTTGGCTGCCAGTTGCAGGACCCATGAGACTCACTCCTCCTCTTATAATGGTTAGCCTTTGCCATGTAAATCCGAGGACAAGATATCTTCATCGCCACCTCCTTCTTCATCACCAAAGGAAAATTGAGTTTCGGGTATGGGCACTCCCCTTGGCTTCCGCCAAGCTTGGGGGAGGTGCCCCGATATCGTACCACCCCCACTATCTTTTTGCCTTTACTTATTTTAGTTTGATCTTTTGCTTTAGACTAGTAATTGTGTACGTGCAATGCACGTTAATTGGAAGTATATTAAGTGCATGCGGATATTGAGTAGGATATTATTTGCATGTTATTATGTGATTAACACTATATTTGGCATGAAATTAACTACACGCTTAACGTGTTGAGCACTCTGACATTGAAGTAGTCTAGGTCGTTGGATTGACATGATTTGATAGCCGAGATTAATTGGATCTGCCCATTTGGGTCTTTTTATATTGGCATAGATCAATAGAAGTTTAGTTCGATCCTTTCTTTTTGAGAGCTTGCTTAGTGATCTATCCTTGTAATCTTGTGCAAGATATATAATAAAGTTTAATTTGAGTTTTTGCTTTCTTTACTTTCATGTTGCAATAAAAAGAAAGGATATAAATATAAAAAGAAGGGAAATAAATTAAAAATATCACATGCTAATCTTATGGTAGGTGATGGCACCACATAAGGAAAAGTATAAGTAGAAAATTTTATTAGAGATTGACAAACATTGCATTGGTCAATGATGCAAATCATGAAAGAATTAATAAGGGAAGAGAAGATTCACATATAAATACACTATCCTAGAAATCTTTTGTGATTATGAGCCCCATAAAAATATTATATGCCAAAGATTGTTGACGTTGGACAAGGAAGACAACGTAATGATTTATGTTTGTTCATATTCACATAGAGGTTACATTGTCATAGATCCTTCAACATGTGGTGCTTGCCCCTATATTTGCTAGCCAAAATTCTGCACTAAGTTGATATAGTACTTGCGCAT